>NC_085868.1:2190000-2195000 GCF_034702125.1 Engraulis encrasicolus
ATGACTATTTTAAAAAGCTACTGCTGGTGGTGTGTGCCTCCATAATTGTGTGTGTGCATGTGTGTGTGTCTGCTCGGTCATATTCCACATGTGGGCACTTTTCTTGGGCATTGAATGTGGTTTCATGAGGACTATTTTACAGCTGCATAATGCGTCTATGTAAATGTCAATGTATTCACAGGTGTTTGAGTGTGGTCATAAGCTGTTCTGTTAAGTCACTTTTTGAGCTACGTATAGGTGCATTTGTGTGTGTGTGTGTGTGTGTGTGTGTGTGTGTGCGTGCGCGCACTGTTCAGCCCCTCTAGGTTTGTGTGTGCGTGTGTGTGTGCGTGTGTGTGTGCGTGTGCGCTCACATCACACTGTGCTGGTAGGTGTCCATTGCTGAGCCCCTCAAGGGGTGTGTGTGTGTGTGTGTGTGTGTGTGTGTGTGTGTGTGTGTGTGTGTGTGTGTGTGTGTGTGTGTGTGTGTGTGTGTGTGTGTGTGTGTGCTCTCACATCAAACTGTGCTAGTAGGTGCCCACTGCCAAGTCCATCTCGTAGCTGCAGCATGGAGCTTCTCCAGGCGTCTGGGTCCAGCGTGGAGCGCTCGCCGCCCGCCTGTTCCGGAATGTACTGGAAGTCCGGCTCCGAGTCCAGACGCTCATCCACCACATCGTAGATGGCTGAACACAACACATAGAGCATTAGAAACATAGAGCATTACAAACACACGGACACACATACACACAGACACAAGCATATTAGATTACATTACACTAGGCTGACGCTTTCATTCAAAGTTATTTAGGTACAGGGTATTGGTTACGGTCCCTGGAGCAATGTGGGTGTTAGGTGCCTTGCTCAAGGCCAATTCAGCCATGGATGGAGATGCTGGTTAGGGTGGGATTTCAACCTGCAAGCCCCTGATCTAAAGGTCAGTGCTCTAAACATTGAGCCGTGGCTGCCCCACAAAGCACATGACACCATGACCATTCTGACACCATTCTACTTCCATTTTAAAACAGGCATACTGAGTAATGACACCTTGACGAATGCTCTCCCAGAATGCAGCTAAGTACCATGGGGTGAACACTGGAGGTGTAATAGCTCACACTCAGACGACTGAAACACTCAGGCAGAAGCATGGATCAGTGGTTTTCAAAGCGGCGGCCGGGGGACCCTGTGAGGCGCGGTACGCGGCCAGGAAAAGTGTAGCTGACTACCGTTAGCTTAATTGTACTCTATCTATACTATTTGGCCAGACTTAACGTCCGCAGAGAGTTGAAATGGCGACAGCCAGGCTATTGAAGTATCAACAGATGGGGCAGGGCAGGGCAGGGCAGGGCAGGGCAGGGCAGGGCAGGGCAGGGCAGGGCAGGGCAGGGCAGGGCAGGGCAGGGTTTGCTTGATTATCATCGACTTTCAAATCTTGTACAGAGATGTTGGTCTGACCAAGAAGATCACGAATAACGTTTCCCAAACGGCCTGGTTAACCTGCCTCCCTCGGTTTGATTCTGGTCGAGGCCAGAAAAGGCTATGCCGAAGTTTAAACCAAACATTTTCTTAGTCCCAATAGACTGTCTCTTCTTTAACCATGTGCTTTAACCACGCCACTGCCTTGAACGGCCTTGAACACCCAGGGCCGTTGGAGCTGCTCAAAGTTGACTGAAACGATATATTTCTATTGCTCCTGGCCTGACTAGAAGCAGCGGCAAAGGCCCTGCATCATTAGGAGGGCATGGCGTGGCCTGGCTAGGGCAGGGCAAGGCAAGGCCAAGTGGCTCACCGTTGGGCCGCACGAGCAGGATGAGCTCCCCGGCGTTGCTGTCGCAGCTGGCCTTGATGAAGGACACCACCTGGTCGTGCGTGTGCTCCGAGATGTCGCGCCCGTTGATCAGCACCACCTGGTCCCCCTCGTTCAGCCGCGGCACGCACAGGTCCGCCTGCAGGGGCAGACAACCAGAGGTTAAAGGTCAACCAACGTGACCCCCCCCCCCGAAAACAAGTCGTCTCTTTATCAAGTCTACTGAATACAGTATCGCACATGTGATGTACCAAATGATGTACTGATTGTACTGAATAATTGGGCCACATGATGCATTCCACTGTCTCCAAATCACTGATAGCCTACTGCTACAGTGCTGTAGTACCTGTAGGGGTCAGAGTTTCCCTTTGTGTGTGTGTGTGTGTGTGTGTGTGTGTGTGTGTGTGTGTGTGTGTGTGTGAGTGTGAGTGTGAGTGTGAGTGTGAGTGTGAGTGTGTGCATGCGTGCGTGAGCATGTGTGTGCGTGCGTGTCCCTGGCAGCGCTGTGAGCCAATATTTATGAGTCTCACAGGGGAGTGTGTGTCAACATAACGAGACCTTTCCAACCAGGCCTGCTGAGACCCGTCACCCAGAGGAGAGAGGAGAGAGGGAGGGAGAGAGAGAGAGAGAGAGAGAGAGAGAGAGAGAGAGAGAGAGAGAGAGAGAGAGAGAGAGGGGGGGAGGGAGAGGGAGAGGGAGAGGGAGAGGGAGAGTGAGAGAGCAGGAGAGTGGGAGAGAGATAAACAAATATTGTGCAGGGAGAAAAACAAAAATTGTGCAAGTGGGTGAGGAAAAGAGATGGGAAGATAAGAGAGACAGTAAAATGAGAACGAAATACAGTAAGCAGGAAACGGAAAAAAAGAAAACAGACAAACAAGACAGGGACTGTTTGAGTGATAGAAAAAGAGTGAAAGTGTGAGAATGCAGGAAGGAGGGAGGGAGGGTGAGAGACAGAGAAGAGAGTGACACAGATAAAATGCAAGGGAGGGCAGGAGGAGGAAAGAAGGGAAAAAGAGAGGGAAAAAAGAGAGGGAGCGAGAGAGGAGAGAGAGGGTACTCAAGACTGCACATGCAGAAGCAAGAGGCAAGAATGCAGGAATGGAGGAGGGGACGCAGAGACACACACACACGAACATGAACACGCGCGTGCAATCATGAAACGATGACAAAGTAGAACACCTCCCAAACAGATGTGTACACCATTACTACCCAACTCTACTCTTCTTAAAAGTGGGTGTATTGCATTTGTGTGTCCAACTGAAAATTTGACAGCTATGTGTGTATTTTTGTATGTGGATGACATGTGGATGTGTGGGATATTACCTCCCAATACATAAATAGGTGTATGCATGATGCATGTGTGTGTGTGTATGTGTGGTACAGATTGCACTCTAGGTACCCACCGATGTTCCAGGGGCCACCCGTGACACAATGATGGGCATCTTCTGATCTAGACCACCCTGTAGAGGAGAGGAGGAGGAGAGAGGTGAGGGGGAGGGGGTGTAGGGGAAGGAGGAGAGGGGAGAGAGGACTTCTATTAAACAACCAGAGGCAAACACCACAATACATTACACTTCGCTGATCATTTTCTACAAAGGAACCTACGGTTTGGACACGGGGCATTAATTACAAATCAATTCATTAGTTACAAAAATCACATCAAATCAAATCAAATCAAAACTGGAGTTTCGTGCATTCTAAAACTCTGCTCAAGTGCATAACAGAGGCCTAAACCAATGCGTTTTCAAAAAGATCAATTTACATGTAAACCACTTCTAAATGTCATACTGTATATGATTACACATTAACCCCTGGGTATAAAGAAATCCTGGACTTCGACAGCACACACTCACCTTGACGTTGAAGCCGAATCGCCCGTGCTCATCTGGCCTCATCTTGATCAGAACGAGGTTGTCATGGGGAACCACTCCATTAAGCTACATATGGAGAGAGAGAGAGAGAGAGAGAGAGAGAGAGAGAGAGAGAGAGAGAGAGAGATAGAGGGAGAGAGAAGAGACCGAGAGAGGGAGAGGGAGAGGGAGAGGGAGAGAGTTTTACCAAAGTGAACTTTAACATATCACGTTGTATGTGTATTTCCTTCTCTGGGCATTCAGGCATGGGTGTGCTGTGAGCTGCTTGGCATGCCTGCATGCGGAGTTCCCCCTCTTTTATCAGTGGGTATTGGTGTGTCATAAAACTTGTTGACCTGGTGTTTGTGTGTGTATACTGGCGTTTTGTAGAGCTTGTTCACGTGTGTGTGTGTGTGTGTGTGTGTGTGTGTGTGTGTGTGTGTGTGTGTGTGTGTGTGTGTGTGTGTGTGTGTGTGTGTGTGTGTGTGTGTGTGCGTGTGCGTGTGCGTGTGCGCGCGGAACCCCTCACCATGCTCTTGTCTGTGGGTGCTGGCGTGTCGTACAGCTCGTTGACATGGTTGTTGTCCAGTTCCTGTTGCGAGGGGGAGCGGCTGAGCTGGCTGCGGCGTTGTTTAGGGGGCAGGGCTGGGGGCAGGCCATCCACGTCAGGAGACCTGCAGAGATGGAGGGAGAGGAGAAAGACTGAGATAAAGTGTGTGTCTGTGTGTGTGTGTGTGTGTGTGTGTGTGTGTGTGTGTGTGTGTGTGTGCCGTTGGTTTGGGGGCAGAACTGGGGCCCCCATATGGATTGGAGAAGGTACCCTGGGGTGTGTGCTTGCCTTTACACCATCTTTACACCATTACACAAAACACAAACACGTGAAAGATTAAAAAGCTCCCACTGACCAACACAGCTTAAAGCATTGCATTAATAAGAGAGAAATGCTTTGGGAGGGTGTGTGTATGTGTGTGCGTGTGCACGCATTTGTGGCGGTGTGTCTAGAAAGATAGCAGACAATCAAAATGATTATTGGTGGATTATCCCTCGTCTGGCTTTTTAAATGTTGCGACAGGGCTGGGCCGCTGCGTGTCTGTAACTGTCTGTTCTGATAAGACACCATAATCATACACCCACAACACTAATAACACACTAATCAAATAACTTGTATATCTGGGAGCTTTGTATTCGTTTTATTTTTATTTTGTAACGTTTGCGATAGTGCTGCTGCGTGACTGTGGTTGGATCCGGCTGCGAGAGAAATTAACTGCTCTGATATGGCATCGCAATAACACACTAATCACCATATAACTCATAACACTGGAAGTAGCTTTTATTTGTCTCAGTGGGACTATAGAGACCCGCAAAAT
>NC_085868.1:2200000-2202500 GCF_034702125.1 Engraulis encrasicolus
ACACACAAAATGGACCACAAACATTAACAAGCCTTCAAAACAGAACTAAACATGGGGGAAGTGTCGTACGTGGACGTGCGTACCTCTTTTTCTGCACCCCTCCCTTCTGTCTTTAACCCTTTCCTCCGTGCCCCGTTTTGCATTCTGTCTATCTGCCTCTCTCTGTCTATCTGCTTCTCTCTGCTTCTCTTTGTCTGTCCATCTGTCTGTCTGTCTGTCTGTTTAAATATTTCCCTCCAATCTCCTTTCTTCCATTCTCATTCATATTACTTCCAATGCTTCAACAACTCTTCTCACCTTGCACTCTCTCTCTCTCTCTTCTATCCCTCTATCTCTGGTTTCTCCCTCCCACTATCTCCCTCACCTCTCTCTTCCTCGACCCCCCTCTCTCTCTCTAGTTTCCCCCTCTCTTCAGACTACCTACTTCCGTTCTTCTCACATTACACATCCATAACACCCCTCCAACCCATCACACATCCACTCCACCCACCAAACACAGGGCCACCCACCCCCACATTCAAAAACATAAAACTCCCCCCTAACGCACAGACACAAGCAAAAACACACAACCAAACAGACATACACACACAGACACACCCAAACAGACAAACACACACACAAACAGACAAACACACACACGCACGCATGCACGCACACACACAGCTCTACCACTCCACCCTTAACATTCACTTTCCTCCTGTGATCCATTATTAGAGTCCAGAGAGTGAAGGCTCACAGCTGTCACACACACACACACACACACACACACACACACACGCACACACACACACACAGACACACACACACACACACACACACACACACACACACACACACACACACACACACACACACACACACACACACACACACACACACACACACACACACACACACACACACACACACACACACACCTCAGCTGTTCCCCCTGCACCACATGGGCAGTAAGAGGTCCGTCACACACATTAACACACTTGACCAGGCTGGCAGGCCGCCCACACACGCAAACACACACGCACGCTTTAACACACAGGCAGGCAGGCAAGCACATACACACACAAACACACATGCCATGCACACACACAGTTTTGCAGTCTGAAAACCCACTGCACCACCCATCATCTACCCTCAAATTATTTACACAAGGAAAACAATAGAGAGAGAGAAAGACAGAGAGAAAGAGAGAGAGAAAGAGAGACAGAGAGAGACAGAGAGGGAGAGAGAAAAACAGAGCAATAAGAACGAAGAGAATAACAAAGAACAACAAATTAAAAGTGGAAAGAAGAGAGGAATGAGGCGGAAAAAGAAACAGAATAACAAGGTGGAGGAGGGGA
Organism: Engraulis encrasicolus; assembly: GCF_034702125.1. Classification (NCBI taxonomy): domain Eukaryota; kingdom Metazoa; phylum Chordata; class Actinopteri; order Clupeiformes; family Engraulidae; genus Engraulis; species Engraulis encrasicolus. Next base: position 2,201,338 of record NC_085868.1, read on the forward strand.
GATAAACGACAAAAAAAGACACGAGAGCAGACAGCATGGGGCGGAACCAAAGAAAGAGAAAAACAAAAGAAAAAGGAAACAAGAACGACAGTAAAATAAGAAGTGACAAGAAAAATCCAGCAACAACAAGTAAGCGATGGAACACAAGTGACGGGGGAAGCCCTCTCGCACAGATACTAACTGCTGAATCAACAAACCTTAGTCACTACAGCTGTGTGTATGTGTGTGTGTGCGTGTGCGTCTGACTGTTTGTGAGGACATATGTGCGTATACGTGTGTGTGTGTGTGTGTGTGTGTGTGTGTGTGTGTGTGTGTGTGTGTGTGTGTGTGTGTGTGTGTGTGTGTGTGTGTGTGTGTGTGTGTGTGTGTGTGTGTGTGTGGATTTTCCCCTTGCTGGGCACTTTTTGGCTGCCTTTGCCAGGTGGTGGAGGTCAAAGTGGAAAACACAGACACAGCCAAGCATTCACAGCTCTCTACAGTGTGTACAGCTCAGCACAGCACAGTGTGTGTGTGTGTGTGTGTGTGTGTGTGTGTGTGTGTGTGTGTGTGTGTGTGTGTGTGTGTGTGTGTGTGTGTGTGTGTGTGTGTGTGTGTGTGTGTGGTGATGTATGAACTTGTCACTTATTTCGGTAAGTAAGCAAAGGATAGAATGAATCTACTGACTCGATAATAGACAAATACTAGATCGCATACTCACACACAGACCAATAGTCACTCACACACAGACAACGTTAACATTTTACACACACACACACTGTTGTGTGTGGAAAAAAACACACATACTGTATGAAACTGAACAGCAGTGTAAACGCCCTCTCTTTCTACACTTCTCTCTCTCAAGACACACACACACACACACACACACACACACACACACACACACACACACACACACACACACACACACACACACACACACACACACACACACACACACACACACACACACACACACACACGCACACGCACACAAACACACACACACAAACACACACACACACACACACACACACACACAGTGAGGCTGAGCAGCCTTTGATCTGGCTGTGTCGGCGGTCTTCTCTAGAGTTTAATTAAGTGAGTCTGCTAATGTGGTTGAGGGCACTTAGTGGTCCAGACTACACACACACACACACACGCGCACACACACACACACACACACA
>NC_085868.1:2207500-2227500 GCF_034702125.1 Engraulis encrasicolus
CAACCCAGTAGATCAAGGGTTACATCTACTGAGGTAGAGAGATTCAAGAGCTTATTGTCATGGTCAAAAAGGCAACGAGGCTGTGGTTGGAGTACAATACTCCGTGGTGGTAGTAGATTCCCAAGTAAAGTGCCGCACGAGAATGAGAATGGTGATTGCCGTCACATTCAGACCAATTTAAGTCCTACAACAAAGCCAGGAGGCGGGACTAGGTTGATGCTGCAGCTCGTCCGACCGTAGATCTTCTTCATGATTAGATCGCAGTATCATCACTTAAACTGACAGGCGAACGGAACAACTCACAAGAAGTATGGTCATCCTAGTTATATTTTAATTTTAACCAATGTACGGAGGCGGAACTTGACTTACGGTGTGGAGTCCAGGCTGATGCTATTGGCCTGTGTGGAGGATGCCGACTTGTGATTGGTGAAGTTCTGGCTGGGGGAGGGGTGGATCACATGGTCCACGAGGTGGCCCACTGATGACGGACGCACTCGCGTGCCCTCTTGTGCAAACATGGAGTTCCTACAGGGACACAGCGACAGCAAATTCATATCAACACATAACTTAACTCTTGTGCAAATATAGAGGTCCTACAGGGACACAGGGACAAACACACGTGTGCGCGAACACATGCACATGCAAGCACATGCACACAACATTAAAACAGCCTTGTGCCTCTGAGCCAAGGCCAGCAGGTACCTTCTGACACACACACGCGAGTCCATGCCTGCTGCTTATGCCATGTGTCCTGGTATGAACTTGAACATTGAGTCTACCGCTACATGAGTTGCAGGGTTTGACATTAGCACCTGTAAACTGGCCAAATGCTGGTAAAACTTAGCTTTGGTTAGTAATCATTTTAGTGTTACTAGCCAATTAGGCAATTATATACAGTTGAGGACGATATTATTAGCCCCCCTCCTGAAATTAGACATTTCTCTTGATTTCTCAATGAGAATGACCATCATTAATAAATCTATGTTGTTCTGTAAACTAATACACTATGGAGATAGTATCCAATACGTTAAATTTGGACTTTTCCATTTTTACAATGTGTTTAAACAAAAAAAGTGGTAAAAATGGCAAGGACAAAATTATTACCTTCCCTTATCATTAATAGTCCATACAGTTCCATTTATTAACCAAAATTGACACCAGGCACTTTGATTAGTTGTTAACTATGTTGGCACATGTCCCACCTGGGATTTCGACCCATTTTTTCATTGCAAATAGTTAAGCTGATCCAAATTGCAAGTATGTTGAAGATGGACATTCATTTTTAGCACTCCTCTAAGACTATCTAAAGGATTGAGGTCTGAACCACTCCACAACCATGGTTTTAGTATCCTTGAAGAACATTTGAACTATTTTTGATGCAAGTTTTGGGTTATTATCTTATTGAAAGATCCAGTGAAGATCTTAGCTTCCTCTATGAGCATATTTTTGCATGGTTCCCTTCCACATTCCATCATAATCTTCTGTTTTTATGGTGCCGTACACCCAAACAAGGTTTCCTTTGGCTGAGGCTGCCATAGACTGATGCTTCCACCACCAAGTTTAATTGTGGAAACCATGTTATAAAGGTTTAAGGCCTATCCCTTTCTTCACCTGACAGAAGCAGAATTCATGCATCAAAGCAGGTGCAATTGAATCTCATCAGACGAAAGCACAGACTTTCAAAACTAGTTTTTGACTTTCAAATGTTCACAGGCAAAGCTCAATAACAATATGATATGCACCGCCTTTAGTAAAGGGGTTCTTCTGTGATGATGGCCCCAAAGCCCAATATGATGATGACAAGCCCTAACAGCTGTCATTCTTGAAATAAAAAGTCCAGATGAGGCCAGGTCAATAACAATCATCTTGGCAGGTGTCCAATGCTTCTTTGGTCTAATGAGACTAAACAGTTTCCACAGTTACACATAGTGGTGGGGGCATCACGTTTTTAGTTTGTTATTCAGCCTCAAGCACAGGTACTCTGGGTCTGGATCTGGATTTCTGGGTCTTCCAACAACATTGAACTAATTTAAATGTATGCTTTGGGAGGTTCTTCAAGGACAGCTAAACCATGATACTGGAATGACCCGCTCATAGTCCAGTCCGCTATTCCACTGAGAGTCTGTGGCAAATGTCTATGCTCAGCATCCATGCAATTTGGACCAGCTAGAACACTTTGCAGTGAAGAAATACGCCAGAATCCCTAGTGGGGCATGTGCCAACCTGGGTAACAACTTAGCGGAGCCTGTTGTCAGTTTTGGTTCATAAATGGCACCATATTGACTATTAATGATCAGGGGTCTAATAATTTTGTCCTTGTCATTTGTTGGCCTTTTTTGTTTAAACTCATTATAACAATAGAAACATGCACATTGGACATTATCTCCATCAGTGTATTTGTTTCCAGAATAACAGAAATGGTTAATAATCTCACTGAGAAATCAAGAGAAATATCTAATTTCAGGAGGGGGGCTAATAATATCGTCCTCAACTGTATTATATGCCAATTAGGCAAATATTCTGTTGTTTGTCCCATGTGCATCAACTGTTTGCATTTAAGTTCAAGAAAAAGCTCAGTCACTCTGTCTATATTGGTTTGACTTATTTCTATGTAGAAAGCTATGAGCTAATTTTCTTGCTTTATCACCTCATCTTCCAAGGTTAGATGTACTGTATCATGATAGACAAAAAACCCCAATATCACATTTGTGGCTAGTAGAATGGTTGAGTGGCTAGTGACTAGAGGGAAAACCACTAGCCACAGTGGCCAGTGAGTGAAAAAGTTAATGTCAAGCCCTGATGTGCACTTTCCTTGTTATGCTCCCATGTGTAGTTTCAAAGTAAGCAACACTTAGTTGGGGACAACATAACTGCCATCTCAGTTCAGAATCAGTTTTCAAAACCGCTAAAAAAACATGTTCAAAATCTATTAACCTGATTTTTTCTGGCCTTTTCATTCATCTTGGGTATTGAAATTACAGTAACAGTTGTTTTACAGATGCTTTTTTCAGCTTGGAAAAAGTCAAAGGCATGGCAGTAACTGACTATTTAAATAAATTGCTTGCTGCACACAGACGGACATGTGGAGATGACGTTAGCATGTCCTTCCAGCAACAGCTTTCCAAGAAGTTCAGAATGAGTACAAGACACATTTAGCACGGCTGTTCCAAAAAACACCTGATCTAAATATATCAAATAGACTTTAGTGCATGCTGTTGGGCAGGGGTGTCAAACTCAAATTCACAGTGGGCAAAAATCCAAATCTAAATTAAATGGGCAAAAATTGTGCATGCACTTATGTAATACTCAAAGATGCATTTCACACTCATTCCTATAGTCATATATGGGGGATCAAATGTTTCTACCCTGCACATATTCTTTTGTATACAAGTGGGATATGTTACTGGTCTGGGCTCACTGGTATTAATGGTATATGTGGGCCAACGTCTATTCACATTTGCAATGATCTCGCGGGGCAAATAAAATGATTTTGTGAGCCACATTTGGCCCCAGGGCCTGAGTTTGACATGCCTGCTGTTGGGGAATACGTGCATTTTTTCACAAACGCACATACACCCTTTTCCCTCCGGGTAGGTGATTCATAGAAATACTGTACTACATGCAGATTCGTCAGCAGATTTGCATTCTCCCACGTAGGAAAAATTGTGTGTTGATTTGGAATTTGCAATCATGTCTTGCAGTGTCTGTAAGAACATGTGACCATCTATGCATGCACTTGCATCTCTCAAAGTTTGTAAGAAGCTGGAATGTTCATTGAAACTGTGTGAAGTTGTGTTAAAACTCATAGCTTCAAATGATGCCAAGTACAGTAAGCCCACGCATGTACAGTATGTATGCGTGTGCATCCGAGAGTCTTACAGTATGTGTATGTCGGAGTGTCTGTATATGTATTGATGAATGTGTTTGTGCATCTGCATCTTTGTATGTTTGTGTAAATTGTACTGTATGTCAAATGACCACTCACTGTGTTGAGGTGGTGATCATATGGGCAGGGTCTGTGCCTCTAGGTGTGCCTCTAGGTGTGTCTGTCTGTCTGTCTGTGTGTGTGTGTGTGTCTGTGTGTGTGTGTGTGTGTGTGTGTGTGTGTGTGTGTGTGTGTGTGTGTGTGTGTGTGTGTGTGTGTGTGTACTCACTGTGTGGGGGTGCCGGGTGGGGATCGTGTGGGCAGGCTCTGGGTCTCCAGCCGTTCGTCTGAGAGCGACGCACGGCTCACCGTCTCCCAGTCCATCCCGCTCATCAGCTTACGCACCAGGGGCTTGCTGGGAGACCTGGGGCACAGGGAGGAGGGCAACCACAGGCAACACAGCCAATCAGGGCGCATTCTTCACCTGTCAATCAACACCTTGGCCAACTGGAACGCTTCCTTTGCCCGCCACTAAACATCTCCCTCCCTCCCCTCGCTCGTGGTTGGTGGGCTGGTGTGGAGGAGGAGAGCACAACAGGCCTCAGAGCAAGATCAGGATGAGGATGTTTCCCTCGCCTGTCACTCGACACTTCCCCGCAATCGTGATTGGCTCTCCCACCTTTGCTATTGGATAACCGTGTGTGTGTGTGTGTGTGTGTGTGTGTGTGTGTGTGTGTGTGTGTGTGTGTGTGTGTGTGTGTGTGTGTGTGTGTGTGTGTGTGTGTGTGTGTGTGTGTGTGTGTACGCATGCGCATGCCGCATGTGTGTGAGAAAGAGAGCTGCAAGTTGCACATGTGTTGGTGAGTTTGAGTCTGAGTGAGTGTGTGTTTGAGTATGTGTGTGTATATGTGTGAAAATGATACAGACAGAATGTGAGGCAGTATGTGTGTGTCTGTGCGTGTCTGTGTGTGCGCGTGTGTATGCGGTACTGACCCCCTCCGCTCTTTCAGTGGTCGCTGTGTAAAAATAGGCTTGCGACATTTACATGACTCTCTAAGTTGAAATCAAAATAAATATTCAGACATGACAGATATGCACACTGACAGAGAATAGGAAGAGCCTGACTCATAGTAAGAATAGACACGAGCCAGTACGGTAGTGATGGTGGACATGCGTGTTATCTCTCCCTCTCTAACACGCAGACAGACAGACAGACAGACAGACAGACAGACAGACAGACAGACAGACAGACAGACAGACAGACAGACAGACAGACACTCCAATGCAGTTATGTACACACAAAGTTGTGTATGGTGATGAAAGCGCACACACAAACACAGTGATGAATGGTATAGAGATGTATTCACACACACGGTACACAACTGCACACACACGGGAGTGTTTCCTTGATGCAAAGCACTCACATACACGTGCACACACACAAACGCACAGACACGCACACACAGGTGCGCGTGCACACACACACACACACAAACGCATAGACGTACGTGTACACACCAACACACACACGAGCATGAACGCACAAAACACACACGCACACACACTGTGAGACAGTGACAATAGAAATACACACACGCACACACGGGTTAAGTGAAAGCCACTGAGGTTAGGAGGGGGAGAGCAGGGGGATGATGAAAAACAAAAGCTGCTGTTGTTGAGTAACGGAGAGAGAGAGAGCGAAAGAGAGAGATAAAAAGGGAAGTATTATGAAGGTCAATTTAGGGTCTAAACTGCTTGACAAAAATAATTTCCTTAATACCATGTGGCTTTGTAGAGAGGTCAAAATGTTACAGTGTGTGTGTGTGTGTGTGTGTGTGTGTGTGTGTGTGTGTGTGTGTGTGTGTGTGTGTGTGTGTGTGTATGTGGTAGAAGCATAGGTAGCTGGAGATCACATAAGAGTTGTGTGTGTGTGTGTGTGTGTGTGTGTGTGTGTGTGTGTGTGTGTGTGTGTGTGTGTGTGTGTGTGTGTGTGTGCGCGCGCGTGCCAGCTAACTGGAGGTCACAGAAGAATTGTGTGTGTGTGTGTGTGTGTGTGTGTGTGTGTGTGTGTGTGTGTGTGTGTGTGTGTGTGGTAGAAGCATGGTAGCTGGAGGTCACATAAGAATTGCATGTTTTAAGCAGAACCAAATAAATAAAGAAATAAATGGAGCTTGTTGAGGATTACCTCGAAGAACCAATGGCGTCCCACCACTGCTTGATCAGATTACGCAGCTGGGACCAAAAGTCCACACAACACATGGGTATACACGCATAGACATAGACGCGTACACACACACACACACTTCGGTGTGCCAACACCAGTGTCAGTATCAACAATGTAACAGACCTAGCACACACAAAGATACCGATAAAGACAGCGACCCCCCCCCCACACACACACAAGACATACAGCACAAGAATGAATGAAAGTTCCATGTCAAAAGCACTCTACAATGATCAGCCTCAATGTAAAACCTGATACCCATCTAAGTGCACTAAGTACTCCAGTCTCCGTGTGTGTGTGTGTGTGTGTGTGTGTGTGTGTGTGTGTGTGTGTGTGTGTGTGTGTGTGTGTGTGTGTGTGTGTGTGTGTGTGTGTGTGTGTGTGTAGTGCAGTTAGTTAGTTGTCTACCTGTGAACGGCGTGAAGTTCATGGTCTTGATGCGATGTAACCTCCAGCATCGCTGCTGCTCTCGTGTGTGTGTGTGTGTGAGAGAGAGTGAGAGAGGGAGAGAGCGGGTGTGTGTGTGTGTGTGTGAGAGAGAGCTGCCCTAAGCTTGCATGTGAGCCGTGTGTGTGTGTGTGTGTGTGTGTGTGTGTGTGTGTGTGTGTGTGTGCGTGTGTGTGTGTGCGTGTGTGTGTGTGTGTGTGTGTGTGTGTGTGTGTGTGTGTGTGTGTGTGTGTGTGTGTGTGTGTGTGTGTGTGTGTGTGTGTGTGTGTGTGTGTGTGTGTGTGTGGAGGGGGGTGGTTTAGCAGGCATGCAAAGCTCCAGTCTCCTTGCTGTGCTGCGTGCTCTCTCTTCTCTCTACTTCCTGCCCAAACTAGGCGTCTCTCTCAAAGCCTTCCGACCACAATGACACTAGCACTGGGTGTGTGCGTGTGTGTATGTGTATGTGTATGTGTGTGTGTATGTGTGTGTGTGTGTGTGTGTGTGTGTGTGTATGTGTGTGTGTGTGTGTGTGTGTGCGTGCGCGCGCGATCATCATGGACATATAGTTTCTAGGTGGTAGACAAACACATATGGAGGAGACAGAGAGGAAGACAGAGAGATCCGTGCACACGCACAAACGCGCGTGCACGCACACGCACACTTCACCAGTCTGTGCGTACACACACACACACACGCACGCACAAACACAATGTCCAGATGTATGACAAATGACTTGATGTCTAAGTTGACATTTGCTGACATGTTCCCTGAATGCATATTTTGGAGACTGTATGTGTCTGCGACGTGCATGCTTCAAGACTTTTTCAGTCAGGACAGGGGTAATTCCCCTAGCAAAGCACACAGTCATAGCTGACTATTAGAAAAGGGTGCTGATGGCAACAGCTTCACAAAATACAGAGTTAACATTATCTTGAGGGACAACACGTTCTATTATGAATGCCAATGCGCTCCACAGAATGACTGTGCTTCTGTGCAGTTCAGTATCCCGAATAGGCAAACCCTCATAAAGATCAAATACAGGGAGAGGCGTTTATGTCAATATTATCTCCCAGTGTACAGTTTGGCCGTTCAGGGCTTTGAACCGATATTTTTTTCCAATCGGTTCGTTCCGAACAGAAACGGAATTATAACGTTTCCGGTTATGAGTTCCACCAATAAATTGGCGTTCCCGAACCGGCAAGAACAAAAAAATACTGTTCCCCGAACGGTTAATTTCGTTCCAGTCAGCCTATTACTTCCCATATCTGACATTAATTAACCAAGAAAGTCGGAGGTGCAAATGGGTCAGCCTACATTCCAAACTGTTTATTCAAGCGGGTGAAAAGAATATCCTCCAGAATTTTGGAAATCAGGGACGACCTAAGCGGAGAAGGAATAAACCTCAAATATGAAAATGAGCGCTCCGCGCTGACTTGGGTCACGGGGAGCGCTATGACGGACATTGCAAGTTTGTGCATATCTGTATTTGAAGCGGCCATGGATGCCCATTAACGAAGAACATTCTTGTGCGCTTTAAACACGCTTCTCTGCAATATGTCTAACAACAATGCAATGGGAACTCGGCCCTTTTGTATGACAGTGGTTTCTCTTATTTTGGATGTGGAGTGGAGGTGTAATCCACTGCTCTCTCTCCATTCAGTCAGCGAATGTTTGATGTCACACAAGACGTGAACCTCAGTTATGGTAACGTGCACAGGAAAATAATTACTTTTTTTTTTAGTTTGAGGAACCAATCAATAGGTGTTCCTGTTCCAGAACATTAAAAATAATAACGTTTCTGGTTTCGTTTCTGTTCCCTGTAAAATATAAAAAGTTCCCGGTTTTCGTTTTCGTTCCTTGAACCGATTCAAAGCCTTGGTTCAAATACATGTAGCTTGGACACCAGCAACAATGTCCATGACAAGGTGTTTCCATGAGTCAATATCCCGGTTTCTTTCGGAGTACTCCATCTAGCATATCCGATTTCACAAAATCCCAAATAAGGGCTTATCCAGAATACTGATGTCGGGAAAAGATGTTTATGTGCTCAAACACAAATTCGGGATCCTATTCGGGATACTGAACTGCATACTAACAGCCTCAGTATGAAGTGAGGCAGTGTAGAGCACGGATTCCCAACCTGTGGGCCGCAGAGGTAATGCAAGTGGCCAGTGAAATCATCTTCCAAAAATTGAAAATGATAGGTTTGTACGTTACAAATAAAAGAAAGTTCTCTCCTGAATTATTTGTATAGCAGAGTGTGTCTTTAGCCTGAAGGGTAACAGTCCCCTGTGTATTTGAGGCTGTATTGTTTACTGGGTCAGAGGTCAGAGGTTGGCCACAAACATTTGTGAAAATGCTAAAGTGGGCCCCAAGTTGGAAAAGGTGGAGAACCCCTGCTGTGGAGAATCGTATTTGGCTTCAAGTAAGAGCATAAAGGAGGACCACAGTTGACCACAAAAAGTATTTTTGTTCACCACCTCAATCCAAGAGTCCTTACTTGACTCGGAGTTATCAATATTTATTATTTTGTTTCGGGTATAATTATCTACAACCAGCTGAAAAGCTGAACCGTAATATAATATTATTATTAATATGTATTATGGAAATCAAAAGTGAAAACAATATACCATATGCCAATGCAAAAAAGTGTGTGTGTGTGTGTGTGTGTGTGTGTGTGAAATGGTAAAATAAACATTACCTGGCAAACACACGATTCTTGATGCCTTTCTCTTTCCCATATTGAACCGACTGTGCCTCTGTTCTCCCGCTGAAAAAAAAACCCAAAAACACACACACACACACACACACACACACACACACACACACACACACACACACACACACACACACACACACACACACACACACACACACACACACACACACACACACACACACACACACACACGCACACACGCGCACACGCGCACACACACACACACACACGTTAGTTCACAGCTGAGGTTTTACCGTCCGTGTCATGCTGCTAGTCACAGCTGTCCGAGAAGGCAGTGATTCATGTCTCCACTAAAGCTGCTTTCAGGGTATTTAAGGCGGCAATGGGAAACGCTAATTCCATATACGCTGGAAGTGGAACTGAAGTCAGATGTGATTCTTTGAATAAAGTTCCCCACTGAGTCACGGTCGGCCTCCCATTCAGTGTTTTAAAGAAACACTATGCAGTTTTCAAGGGTAACAGAGAACAGTGGAAAGAGTAGCATCTCTGAACGTGATCAGTGCACTGACCGCCCGCTAATGAGCAACATAGCGAATTTAAAACTTTCTCTCCTCTTTCAACCTGTAACAATTTCAGAATTCAAAATTTGGGAAAAATTGAGTCGTGATTATGTTTGGGAACCCCTGGATTGACCTAAAGAGCAAAACCTGGTCGAAGACTGGATAAATCCATGCAACACAACTAGACCAGACTTGATGAATCCACACAACTGGATCAGCCTTGGGTCCATTCACAGAGTACCTGGTACCAGACTGGACCGGACCCATGCTGTAACAGGGCTGTAGCCCACTCCATAACTAGTGCAACTGAGGTCATGTGCACGGCTTCGCTACTAGGGGGCTCTAACCCCCGACCTACCAGCCAATGCTCCAGTTCGGGCATGGGAGGCACAGCACGTTACCGCTGAGCTTAAGGTCCAGACCGATAGCCCAGCGCTACCAATACTGAATGATGCTTCAGGAGGGAGGCTTACTAACGTCCTACCACCGAAAGCGTCTTTTTTCCCAACGCAGTTCTGCCATGACCCCTCCGAATTCTGATTGGTTATCTACGTCATGAAGCACGCTCCCTTCCCATATCGTGTCAGACTGTCATCTGTTAATTACCCTAATAGTTATCTTTAAATAGTGCTTTTCGTCATAGCTTGTTCAACTGCACAGCCATTAAACAATAACAATAATGAGGGAGCGTGAATGACGTAGCCGGCTAAAACGCGGAACTAAGTGGCTAACCAATCAGAATTCGAAGGGGGCGGGACATGGCAGAAAAAAAAAAAAAGACGCCCACCGAACTCTTCTAGTTGGCATCCGTTATACACTCACCCCTAAACCGCACTCCCATCCTGGGTCTATGGCACCAGTGTATGAAGTTACCTGCATTAGTTAGTCACTCTGTGCTCGGTCACGTGACCAACCAGTCAGTGCTCTAGTTCGGGCATGGGAGCACAGCATGACGAGGCTAAGCTAAAAAGTTCAGACCAATAGCCCAGCGCTACCGATCCAGTATGAGGCTTTGGAGGGGAGATTTACTAACATTCTACCGCCGTAGTATGCTAGTTGGCATCTACCCCTACCGTAGCTGCTTCATATATGCTTCCTGGACGCAGCTAACAGCTCAGCGTGTCCTCTGGCAGCTCTCACAACCTCAAGTTAGGGTTCAAACACACAGACACAGACACAGACACAGACACAGACACAGACAGACAGACACAGACACACAGACAGACACACAGACAGACACAGACACAGACACAGACACAGACAGACACAGACCCTTCGGGCAGCAAAGGAACATGGGAACAGCATCCCACGCACATGCCAGGGTTGCGATGTCTGCTGCATTTTCCCAGCAGATGCACAAGCAGCGTTATTCATGACTTTCCCCTCTCCTCTCCTCTCCTCTCCTACTGCCGTCTGATCCATCCACTCCCATCTCTACAGTACAGCGCACAGCAGACCCACACAGGACCCAGGTTATGCAATACCCGCCTGCCATGGGGGGAATGCATGCGTGTGTGTGTGTGTGTGTGTGTGTGTGTGTGTGTGTGTGTGTGTGTGTGCGTGTGCGTGTGCGTGTGCGTGTGCGTGTGCGTGTGCGTGTGCGTGTGCGTGTGCGTGTGCGTGTGCGCGTGCGCGTGCGTGCGTGCGTGTGTAAAAGAGACTATATGTATTCCTCCAGTTACTCAGCTACTGATTTTGTGCCACCATATGGGACCCTTATGAGTCATCTATCTGGGGTGTGTGTGTGTGTGTGTGTGTGTGTGTGTGTGTGTGTGTGTGCGTGTGCGTGTGCGTGTGTGTGTGTGTGTTTGCATACAAATGATACAAAATGTTCCTGTGTGTATGTGTCTGTGTGTGTGTACACGAATGATATTGTTTGTTTCCCTGTGCGCGCGTGCGTGCGTGCGTGCGCGCGTGCGTGCGTGCCTTATGTGCATGTAAACTGACACTCATTAGTGGGAATATAAGGCTTGTCTGTGCTTATGCATGTTTCTCTTGAATGTGGTGTGTGTGTTTGTGTGTGTTTCTCTTGAAAGTGGTGTGTGTGTGTGTGTGTGTGTGTGTTTCTCTTGAATGTGGTGCGTGTGTGGGTGTGTGTCCAAATGCTTCTGAAAGCTGAAGCTCATTAGTATAAATAAATGAATGAGTGGGCACCGAGCTGCAACCTTAAGTACTCAGATGCACATGCATGCGTGTGTGTGTGTGTGTGTGTGTGTGTGTGTGTGTGTGTGTGTGTGTGTGTGTGTGTGTGTGTGTGTGTGTGTGTGTGTGTGTGTGTATACGTGTGCGTGCACAAATCTACTGCATAAACATGTGTGTGTCACACTGTTTGTGTGTGGGTATGAATTTGTATGTGTAATCGTGAGTGTGTGTGTCCTGAAGAGTGTGTTTGGGATAAGCGGTGGGGTTGTGTAACGTCTTCATGAACATATGGGTTGGTTATGCAAGAGTGCCAGGCAGCGGCAGCGGCAGCAGCAGCAGTAGCCAGCCCACTCTCTTACTCAGGCTATGGACCTCCAACAGGAGCAGCCATGGAGAAACAGCAGCAGCGCCCTGTCTGTGTGTGTGTGTGTGTGTGTGTGTGTGTGTGTGTGTGTGTGTGTGTGTGTGTCCGCGCGCTTATGAACGTTTGGGATAAACCAGCCCACACTGTTACTCAGGCTATGGACCTGCCTGCAGCAGTAGCGCAGCAGCAATAATGTGTGTGTGTGTGTGTACCAATGTGTACCAGTATATGTGTGTGTGTGTGTGTGTGTGTGTGTGTGTGTGTGTGTGTGTGTGTGTGTGTGTGTGTGTGTGTATCAATGAGTGTGCGTGCGTGCGTGTGTGTGTGTGTGTGTACTGTGTACCAACATACAAGCGTGCGTGTGTGGAAGAGTGTTTGGGGTGTGCCAGCCTACACTGCTACTCAGGCAGCAGCAGTGTGATGGCGAATCAGAAGTGGAAATGGGGAAAATATCTCATTGATTTGTATCGTATCATGGGGCATTCTTAAGTATGTAAAATAAACGAATCGCTGCCTTGAGAAATCGATATTGAATCGTACCATCATGGAGGCTGTGATTTACACCCCTAGTACATATGTACGTACACTGTAGTGCAACTACATGCTGATATATGATGTGACCTACGTTGTTAATCTGAATCTAATGAATGCAACATTGGCAGCCGTGGCCTACTAGTGGTTTGGGAGATGGGCTTTAGATCAGAGGGTGGCAGGTTCAAATCCCCACCGTTCCCACTCTCCATCTCACTGAACGGCTGAGGTGCCCTTGAGCAAGGCACCTAACCCCACACTGCTCCAGGGACTGTACCCAATACCCTGTACTTAAAGGAACTAAGTCGCTACGGATAAAAGTGTCAGCTAAGTGTTATGTAATGTAATGTAATGGTCTTGTCGTGGTCTGGATGCTGGACTACAAAGCCAAATAACAGAAACAGAAAGTCTGTGACAGATTTTCATCATGACGTGAACAGAAACAAAAACCTGCGCGCGCGCACGCGCGCACGCACGCACACACAATGAAGCTTCATCCACACACACCCTCTCAACAGAGCACACTGGGTGTAGCAGACTTCATTTCAGCAGACTAGGAGAAGAAAGCCACACGCACGCATGATCATGCCATTTTATCCACACACACTCTAATGAGAGCACACTTGGTGTTACGGTCTTCATTTCAGCAGACAAGGGAAGAACAGAAACAGTAAGCCTGCGACCCTCCCACAAACAAAAGCCATTTTATCCATACACCCTCTCATGAGAGCACGCTGCGTATCGCAGACTTCATTTCTTCGTCTTGTGTTCCTCAGTGCATTTCCCCTCCCTCATACATTAGTCATTATGGCCCTGCCATAAGTCTTCCATCGCTCCCATCCCCCACACACCAACTAACCCCACAGCCAAGCCAAGCCAAGCAAAGACACACACACACACGCACGACCCTTGGAGCAGAGCCAACTCCTACTGGCATATTTAATTTGCACTGATTATTTTGTGTGTGTGTGTGTGTGTGTGTGTGTGTGTGTGTGTGTGTGTGTGTGTGTGTGTGTGTGTGTGTGTGTGTGTGTGTGTGTGTGTGTGTGTGTGTGTGTGTGTGTGTGTGTGTGTGCTCCTGATGCCCTGTGCATACCAAAGCCTCCTCTTCTTCATGTTCCACCATGCATGTCTTGCAGGAAGCTACTCCATATGCAAAAGAAGTCCGCATGTGCTGAACACAGTGACTACACCTGTCTGCCAAGAGCACCTGGATCCAGAACCACCCACCCACGCACCATTGGCAACGATGGTCTGTGTTGAATACAGTCACGCCTGTCTGATGTGGTAGTCATGGGCCAGAGCACCTCATGGCAATTGGAGAAAATCCTTAACGAGATAGGAAGAGACCATGCAACGAATCATGTACAGTGTGCATTAACTACACAGCAATCCCCATCTAGCGTTTGTAATTAGTAATGTTCCAGATCACCCCCTGGCGATTGGAGAAAATCCTTATTCAGAGATCATGCCATGAATCCTGTATGTGCTGAATACAGTTACGCCCGTCTTGTGTGGCAGTTCGTTACGCATGTGTCAGAACTTCAACTGCCCCTGACGATTGGTGAAAATCCTTACAGCTATACAGGACACAGGAAGAGAAAATGGAAAACAACCCATTTATATGTTGAATGCTAGTTGGCCCCTGGCATTAACTGAAAATCCCTAACCATATAGGAAGACTGTTAAGAACTAGCTTGCATGCGTCAAATACAATCATTCCCATCTACACTAGCTTGCATGCGTCAAATACAATCATTCCCATCTACTATGGTACTGTGATTCAGAACCCCCTTTATCAGACAATGCTGGCAAAACATACAGAGAATACTGTATTTCATTGTCTAAGTGTGAAATCACGTTGGGGGAACTCCACCAGGATTCTAAGGTTCTACATAGACTCCTATGAGCCTGCGGAACCCCCGACGTGATGTCATAATAGTAAATTTTCTTAAAATAGCTAACCTGCAACCCCACCTTTTTAAGTGTATGTATTATTGTATGTAGTTGTCATGGATGCATAGCACGACATTAAAACCAGCAGGACTAATCTACTGTGCAACTCCACCACTGTAGAACACAAATCAAGTCTGCATTGAAACACAACGCTCATGTTTCTCAATTTTAATGTGATGTTTCGGGCAGCATGCGGAAATGCATTGTAACATTATGTTTGTTCAGCCTGATCCCCAAAAATTCTGTGCTCCTAGACACGGATGTTAAGGACATCCGTGTCTAGGAGCACAGAATTTTTGGGCATTTTTGGGCAGTCATGGGTGAGCGGTTAGGGTGTCAGACTTGCATCCCAGAGGTTGCCGGTTCGACTCCCGACCCGCCAGGTTGGTGGGGGGAGTAATCAACCAGTGCTCTCCCCCATCCTCCTCCATGACTGAGGTACCCTGAGCATGGTACCGTCCCACCGCACTGCTCCCCATGGGGCGCCACTGAGGGCTGCCCCCTTGCACGGGTGAGGCATAAATGCAATTTCGTTGTGTGCAGTGTGCAGTGTTCACTTGTGTGCTGTGGAGTGCTGTGTCACAATGACAATGGGAGTTGGAGTTTCCCAATGGGCTTTCACTTTTCACTTTCACATGAAATCCGTGTCCAGGAGCACGGACTTTGCCAAAATTGTTTTGTTTGAATTGCTTTCCGTGATGGGCACACGGAAGTGCTTTCTATATTCCCACCGCACTGTGTTAACTCTATCATTAGAAAATACCAAATGTTAATCCTAAACAAAATAATGCTATAGCAATTTAAGTTGTGCCCAGACCTTACCCAGACCCAGACATTACCTAACCTTAACCTGTCATTAAAGACATATTTTTGAGAAATACCTTATCCAGTTGGTTGATGGGTTATCAAATTTATATAATGAAAGAAATAATACTAGCTGTGCCCAGACCAAAACAATCCTTAACCCTAACCTATTAGTAAGAAATGTTTTTTTTGTGGAAACATTTTTGAAATGAGAAAAATCCTGAGAAAACACAAGACTGTGGAAACATAGAACTGTGGAAGTATAGAGAGAGCACTTCTGTGTGTCCATCACGGAAAACGATTCCGTGTCCAAGAGCACGGAATTTTGGCAAAATCCATGCTTCTGGACACAGATTTCGTGTCCTTAACATCCGTGTCCAGGAGCACGGAATTTTTGGAGATCATGTTGGTTTGTTACGTCTGATGAATGGCATGCTGCCTGAAACACCACATTAAAATGGAGAAACAGGAGCCCGGTGTTGCAGACGTTTTTCTTTGTTAAACATATCTCCACCACTGTGTCATAAAACCGTGAGCGCCATCTTATGCAAGATGACCAGATCCATGTTTAAAAAGCCTCCTCTGACCAAACCATTTGACCCACTCAGAAGCAGACTGACCCCTTAACCTGACAGACACCACAGGCCAATAAAAGCGATGCAGAAATGACTCCCCCCATCCCCAGGGATATAAATGGACATTAAAATACATGGTGGTCCTAACTAGATGCTTTTCAAACACACATTTACTGCATACATTATTGAATGATAAGTGCATTTTAATCTATATTTATAAGTTGAAGTGTACAGTGATGGATGACATATAGCCATAATGTATGGACAGTTAGTTAAAACAACATACATTATTGATGCAAACATTGCATTTGAAATCAATATTGATATGTTACAGTGTAGTTATCATGGATGGTACATTATATACTCCAGGCATAGCGGGCATTTCTCAATGTGAAGATTTCTAGCCTTGCTAGGACGAGTAACAGCCTTTTTTCGAAGATTTCACCAAAGAGTATCCAATCACTAGTAATAAGTGTAACTAATAATCGGATACTCCTCTGTGAAATCCGCGAAAAATGAGCGTTACTCACACTACCAAGTCTAGAACACTTCACATTGAGAAATACTCTTGTGGATGAATTACAAGCAGACTATATCTAGCTCCATATCTACAAGATTTGGGAAAGTTAGCATCCTACTCAAAAGGTCAAGAGGATCAATCCTTAAAGTCTTCTCTGTTCAAGGCATTTCCCCAGCTCCACAGCTGTTTGACCCTGTACACTCTGATGGGCAGTACAGGTCAAGAAAAGCAGTGCACACACACAAACAAACAAAGACACACACACACAAAAACACACGCACACAAAAACACATGCACACACGCACGCACGCACGCACGCACGCAAAAGGCTTTCCTACACCAAGACTAACAGCACCGTACCCTGGGCCATACAAACACGAAACAAAACAAAGCACTAATAACTGCTATTAGGGCCTATTATTACGTGGGATTAGCCTCCATGTTCTCCTGGGCAAAACTATAGTGTATACGGTACATGTACAACTACCTCACCACATCATTATGGCAGCTGCCTCAACTTGCCTTGTCTGCTTGTAACTTGTCATTTTGGGTGTCTGTGTTTGGGGGCTGCAATACAATGGTAATGTCAAAAACGCAGTCAGATCACTCACCAAAAACAGTTTAAAACAGTGGTGATGCTTGTAGAGTAATGTAATTCATTCATACAAAAACGCAAAAGATTTAATCACAGGGCAAAATACAGTTCAATACAGGTAATATATATATATATATATTTTTTTTTTTTACTTTTGGAGGACAGGGGCTCAAAAGCGTAGTTGTGAGCCACGGAGCAACTTGGGTAGTTGCCACTGGGAAATTGTATCGCAAACAAACAAAGTTGCGATAACGTAGTAGACTGGTGCATTTCCACTCCATGCCTGAGGGGCGGCGGTATCTCTCTCTCTCTCTCTTTACTCACTCACCAGTAACGGAACTTGGAGCCCAAGGAGAAGTAATGTGCAAAGAAGTTCTTCTGCGGCGGCACAGGCTGGTCCAGGCGGAAGAAGGTGTGGTGCTCCACACAGGCCTTCCACAGGTTCTTACACGCTCGATAGCTCACCATGTTGAAGCCCAGCAACGACTCTCTACTCTCGTTCTGGAGAAGGAGAGGAGAGATGGTGGAGGAGGAGGAGGAGGGGAGGAGGAGAGGAGAGGAGAGGAGAGGAGAGAAGGAGGGGAGGATGAGAGGGGGGGGAGGAAAGGAGAGGAGGAGGACAGGAGAGGAGGAGGGAGTAAGACAGGAGGGGGACGAGGGGAAGGAGAAGAAGAGAGAAGGTAGAGTGGAGGATGGATGAGGAGAGAAGGGAACGAGGAGAGGGAGGAGCGGAAAGGAGAAGGTGAGAGAGGAGGAAAGGAGGAGGGGAGAGGGCACAATAGAGAAGAGAAGAGGGGGAGCAGAGAGGCAAGGAGAACGAAAGCGTGTGGGAGGAAGAGCGAAAGGGCAAGAGAGAGAAAGCACGAGAGAGAGAGAGAGAGAGAGAGAGAGAGAGAGAGAGAGAGAGAGAGAGGCAGGGCGGAGAGAAAGCAAAGAGAAGAGGAGAGAGGAGAGAAAGACAGAAAGTGGGCAAGTAAGATAAAGGAGAGGTAGACGCAGTGAGGTGGGAGGGGTGTTGAGAGGTGTAGGAAAATGAGTGAGAGGGAGAGAGTCAAGGAGGGAGGGTGGGGTATGAGAGGAGAAAAAGGTTGAACCACATGCATTCTGTTGAATACTTGCATTACTATGCACCATTGAACATCTAAATTCATTCATTCAGAATTAATTCAGGCTGCCTCCGCCTCCTGCCATTGATGACCTGGAGGAAAGGTTGGTTGGGTGTGTGGGTGTGTGTGTGTGTGTGTGTGTGTGTGGGTGTGTGTGTGTGTGTGTGTGTGTGGGTGTGTGTGTGGGTGTGTGTGTGTGTGTGTGTGTTGGGGAGGCTGGTCCTATTGACAGACAAATGACCGCATGTGCACATAAACACACATTGAGTATGTTTATATGCAGCTGAGTATTCTGAATATGAAGCTTATCGCAGATATGATCAATTTCGGCATAAATAGTCAGTGTCATATCCCGGTCTACATTCTTGGACGTTATAGAATTTTCTTCAAATATGTGTAGCCTGGACAGAGAGGATGGCCTGGATACCAGCAACAGTGCTCTATGGCAATCTTTGGCATCCAGGATAAGGTACTTCCATGCTTCAATATCCCGATTTCTTTCGGAATACTCCACCTAGCATATCCCGATTTCTCAAAATCCTGAATAAGGGCTTACACCATAGGTGGCTAACCCGCGGCTCTCGAGCCGCATGCGGCTCTTTGCCTGGTGTCTTGCGGCTCTTGCGTTCATGTCCAAGTTTGTGTTTATGTCCCATAGGCAATATGCATTGTAATTGCGCACACAAAGTTGATTAGAACTATGGCAAATAAGTGCCCTGTGGTCTTGGTACTACTGTAGTAGGCCTGCCTAAATGTGTCCTGAATGATCACCTTGATGTGTGACATTTGTTATTGCATTGGCCCAAATACAAAACGTGATTCAAGCATGCTCTAAAAATAGCGCTTTAAAAAGTGTGGGCGTCTTTCGCTGACTAGACAAAATAGCGGCAGAATGTTTTAACCGGAAAGATTTGGCCATCACTCCTCAAGGCAATTACAACTCTCAATAAGGTCAAGAAAATGTACTACTGTCCATATGTGGATTCTATCGCTCGGCAATACATGTGCAAATGATTATCTGCTCAAGAGAGATGCG
Organism: Engraulis encrasicolus; assembly: GCF_034702125.1. NCBI lineage: Eukaryota > Metazoa > Chordata > Actinopteri > Clupeiformes > Engraulidae > Engraulis > Engraulis encrasicolus. Next base: position 2,226,885 of record NC_085868.1, read on the forward strand.
TCTGTCTGGAGCAGAGATGCGACGATAATATCTCTGTGCTGCGTAGCCATCTCTGCGCTCTGTTAGAAGGAGTGTTCATGGCTATCGACCCGAATGTGACATTGAGTTTTTGGTTTAAAACCGACTTATTTTCGCGGGCTATACAAAAAATAGCGAAAAAAATAATGTTCTTTCCTGGTTTTCGCTGTGAATGTTCGCGCTCAGTTTAGTCTCAAAAAGAAAACTTTGTTTTTTCCCATGGCCCCCTGTCAGCACCCGCTGAAACGTTAATGTGGAAAATGAACGGCGATTTGACGAACCAACTTGTTAAGTTTTGGATGGTGTCGTCGTGAGACATCCAATGATAATCTGTGCGCAAGAAAGCGGTGCCTGTGTGCGCCTAACCCCCAAATGAGCTAAGAGAGGCGGAGAATCTTTGTGCCGCGTTACTATCTTGATGCTCTGTTATAAAGAGTGCTCATGGAAATTATGCTGTGTTTTAAAACGTGTTTTATTAAAATGTGACCTCTGCATGCCTTCCTGTGTAGGCCTACCCGTCTTCTTATGTAAAACAACATTTTTATCTTGAAAAAAACTTTCCCCCCAAAAACATTGAAGCAGTAGGCCTAAAAAAAAA
>NC_085868.1:2235000-2240000 GCF_034702125.1 Engraulis encrasicolus
TCTCTACTCTCTACTCTCCTCTTATTCTCAACAATCTCCCTTCCCCCTTAAAACTCTGTCCATTTTTTCAGTTAATCTCTAACTATTCTTCTATTGCTCTATTTATGCATCCATCCTTTCTCTCTCTCTGTCTGTCTGTCTCTAACTATTCTTCTATTGCTCTATTTATGCATCCATCCTTTCTCTCTCTCTGTCTGTCTGTCTCTCTCTCCATCTGTCTCTCATCCTGCTCTCAGCCCTAGTGGCTTTGAGACAGTATGATGTGCATAGGTCAACCACCCCACCCCTCTCTCTGCCTTCATCTCTCTCTCTCTCTATCTATCTCTCCTTCTCTCATCCCTTGTTCAGCCCTATGGCTGTTGAGGCAGGCTGATGTGCGTAGGCCAACACAGCACAAGCTGCAAAGCTAACAGAGAAGCCTAGCTGTCACAACACATCCGGGGCCCCCTATTACACATCATGACAGGACCTCTTTATTATGCTCATGCATGGGAACGTGTGTGTGTCTGTACGTGTGTGTGTGTGTGTGTGTGTGTGTGTGTACGTGTGTGTGTGTGTGTGTGTGTGTGTGTGTGTATGTGTGTGTCAGTCACACACAAAACCAACAAAGCGTATACAAATGTATGCACACATACACAAACACACAATGCTGGCAGTAGAACGCAGAAATATATAGGGCAAAGTGTGTGTACACATTGTGTGCGTGTGCTTGCTTGTGTATGTCAGTGTGTGTTAGTGTGATTCAGTGTACTGCATGTGTGTTTGCATCAGAGTGTCCCTAGGCCTTGATGTCCAGATACCGTGTCCGTGTAGGCATGAGAGCTTGGCGTGTGTGTGCGTGTGTATATGTGTGTGTGTGTGCATGTGTATATGTGTGTGTGTGTGCATGTGTGTGCGTGTGTGCATTGACGGGTGCACTCACCATGGAAAGTAGTTGATTCGTACCCTGTTCTTGTGAATGGCAATCCCAGCAGACATCACCCCAATTAAAATCTCAGTGCTACTCTGATCCTGGAGGAGAGCAGAGGGGAGACAGGGCAGACAGATAGACAGCACATGATGAGAATAAGGGATGGAGAGAGAGAGAGAGAGAGAGAGAGAGAGAGAGAGAGAGAGAGAGAGAGAGAGAGAGAGAGAGAGAGAGAGGAGGAGAGGGAGAGAGAGAGAGAGAGAGAGAGAGAGAGAGAGAGAGAGAGAGAGAGAGAGAGGGAGAGGGAGAGAGGGAGAGAGAGAGGAAGGAAGAGAGAAAGAGAGAGAAAGAAAGAGAGCACAAGGGAAATAAAGAGGGGGAGGGGTAGAAAGAAAGTTTGTGTGTGTGTGTGTGTGTGTGTGTGTGTGTGTGTGTGTGTGTGTGTGTGTGTGTGTGTGTGTGTGTGTGTGTGTGTGTGTGTGTGTGTGTGTGTGTGTGTCTATCAGAAAGAGATCCTGAATTACATAGTTATTGGATTGTATGCTATGTGTTTGTGTGTGTGTGTGGAGTGACTTATATTTGTGGACAGCAAAACAACTGGAATGTGGTGTGTGTGTGTGTGTGTGTGTGTGTGTGTGTGTGTGTGTGTGTGTGTGTGTGTGTGTGTGTGTGTGTGTGTGTGTGTGTGTGTGTGTGTGTGTGTGTGTGTGTGTGTGTGTGTGTGTGTGTGTGTGTGTGTGTGTGTGTGTTGTAGGAGCGAGGCCAATCGGGGGTATTTTCCCGCGTTCCACAGCCGCTATGCACATCCAGACTTGCCATGCACCACTCCAGCTGCATAGCTTCTGTCAAGTACATGTTAGCACCAGAATGACAGTGTGTGTGTGTGTGTGTGTGTGTGTGTGTGTGTGTGTGTGTGTGTGTGTGTGTGTGTGTGTGTGTGTGTGTGTGTGTGTGTGTGTGTGTGTGTGTGATACAGAATGAGCATGTGTTTAAGGTGTGTGTGTGTGTGTGTGTGTGTGTGTGTGTGTGTGTGTGTGTGTGTGTGTGTGTGTGTGTGTGTGTGTGTGTGTGTGTGTGTGTGTGTGTGTGTGTGTGTGTGTGTGTGTGTGTGTGTGTGTGTGTGTGTGTGTGTGTTACACATCATGTCCCTGCAGGTCTGTGGGACGCAGTGGAGACTACTCACCCTTGGATAGTGTAATATTCACCCTTGTATGGTTCAATACCACCCCGTACAGCTAGAGCTCCACTCACCCTTGCATAGTGCTAGCCTGACTCTCGCCAGGCCCTCGTGCATTTCTGCTCGGCTTCGTGAGCTCAGACGAGGGTCTGGAGGACCTTGGGATGCGCCCTGAACCAATCAGGATCGCAGGATTTTTAGAGATTTGACTTAGTCAAACTGTAACTGACCAAAGTTTAACACCCTTGCGTAGTAGCCAGGCCACGCCCTCCTAGTGACGCAACACCTTCAGCGTTACCTCTAGCAGAGAATCTCTAAGCTATGAGAAAGGTATCTACCATTGACTCCCATTATAGCCCCGTTGGCGAACGCAGCCAAGTGAAAGATGAATGGGAGCCTATTGGGCTAAATGGCTCAGCAGGAATTTGTGACGGTTCTGTTCTCTGGTTTGTAAAGATGTGTGCACATTCTGTACCTTATCATGGAAGTTGTATTAGAAGTGAAGTTAAAGGTTCCTGGCATGACTTTGTTCTCCCAAAGACGTGTTAGTTTTGTCCTGCAACACGCTAGCATTCGACTAATACATGCTGGCTGAGGAATCTCTGCAACTATTCACGACCAGAGCTGACGAGAGTCGTACTCTGACTGATCCTCGCAGAGACATCTACGGTCACACGCCTCAAACCCCCACCACCGTCCAACATGTTAATTGAAGGTGCCCAAATTCTTCAGGATGAGCGCTGCCATTTCCTTTACCCCATTAACACTTACCGCTTTTCTACCACCTTAAATGCAATAAATAACAGATGTCCGCAACAATTATAACTTTAAACACATCGACATCTGAAGTCAGACTTAAAACTAGCCTACAAAACAAAGAGAGACGTTCTTTTGGGACTAAGAAAATGTTTGATTTAAACTTCGGCACAGCCTCTCTGGCCTCGACCAGTAGCAAACTGAGGCAGGCGTGTTATCGGGGCTGTTTTGGAAACGTTATTAATTATCTTCTTAGTCAGACCAACATCTCGGTACGAGATTTGAAAGTCTATGATAATCAGGCAACTTGCATAGTGCAATTCCACCCCGTACAGCACTGATCCCACTAACCCTTGCATGCTGCAACTTCACCGTGTAGCATATAGCTTCAGTGTGCTACTTTTTTATTTTTTTTATTTTTTTATTTAGTTTAGTTCAACAGGGACCATGCACAATACACATTGATTACAGAAGTAAAAAGATGGCTTGTGCCAGATTATAGCTATATAGCTAATTTCCATCTGCAGTCCCTGGACAGGTAAAACAAATATAACTATATACTCGACCTTGCATAGTGTGATTCCACCCCGTAACGCGCTCCCAGTGTCTTACTGTATTCCCCCTTTCCTTAGTGTCCATACAGCACTCATGCCCTGTAAGGTAGAGCAACAGTGTACTACGCAGCTTGCATAATACAATTGTGGCAGTCATGGGTAAGCGGTTGGGGCGTCAGATAGCTCCTTTTGCGGGGCTGCCCCCTTGCACGGGTGAGGGATAAATGCAATTTTGTTGTGTGCAGTGCACACTTGTGTGCTGTGGAGTGCTGTGTCACAATGACAATGGGAGTTGGAGTTTCCAAGTTGGGCTGGTTAGGTAGTACTCACCCTTGCATAGTGCAATTCCACCCCGTACAGCTCCAGTGTCCGTGCCGTGTTCAGATAGTTATACTCAGCCTCCGCCGGAGTAACACCACTAGAAGAAAGAGAGAAGAACGCCTTTAATGAAGATTTTCATTAAAGATATTGTTACTACATTACATTTGGCAGACACTTTTTCACAGACATATAATCGAGGACATACTCATAGCCTTCACAACACTTGCAGATAGATGCAAAATGCACAAGAAACATACAGAACCATGAGTGCAGATGCCAAGTAGGGTCAGTTTTTCTTTAGTTCATTAGCACCGGGTAAAATAGAGCACACCCACAGAGAGAGATTTAACACTCTTGTATGAGACCATAATGAAATCATTTCAAAATACCGAATCAACCACAACGCTTAACATTCCCCGATGGATAACAATCTATCATCCCTCTACAACACATTTACAGTGAAACCACACTCCCATCGCAGCAGCAGTGATATGACAGCACTGACATGCACGAAGCTTAACATTCCCCAGAGTATCACAGCACCCCAGTACAACCACACTCCCATAGCAGCAGGGATGCGACAGCACTGACATGAAGAAATGGAGAAGTAGAGATCGGGAGACAGCAAAGGAGACGCAGACAGGAAAAGATGGGGAGGAAAAGGAGAGAAATTAAGGAAAGAAGGTGTGGGTGGGCAGAGATACAAAGAAAAGAGTGGGCACACAGAGAGAGAGAGAGAGAGATGTGTTTTTATGTTCGTTTATTTATTCATATGCAGTAGAGCTGATGACCCCTTCATCATTTCACTACATGTAAAATGTATGTGACAAATAAAAGCACTTGGCTGGCTAGAGATAGAGAGATAGTGTGGAAGAGAGAGAGAGAGAGACAGAGAGAGAGAGAGAGAGAGAGAGAGAGAGAGAGAGAGAGAGAGAGAGAGAGAGAGAGAGAGAGAGAGAGAGAGAGAGAGAGAGAGAGAGAGAGAGAGAGAGAGAGAGAGAGAGAGAGAGAGAGAGAGAGAGAGAGAGAGAGAGAAGGATGAAGGGGCGAAACAGGGGAAGAGGGAGAGGGGAAGAGGAAGAGAGGAAATGAAAGAGTATGTGTGTGTGTGTGTGTGTGTGTGGGGGGGGTGCAGTCAATAAGCTCTGCAGCAGGTAAATGAGTGACAAGAGGCCAGCTGAGGGCATGAACAGCACGGGCACTTCGGGGCATACTGCTCCTGTGTGTGTGTGTGTGTGTGTGTGTGCTCGTGTGTGTGCTCGTGTGTGTGCTCGTGTGTGTG
>NC_085868.1:2245000-2330000 GCF_034702125.1 Engraulis encrasicolus
TTGGCATTGGTCTTTAAAGAAATGCATCATGAAATGTTTTGTGGAGTTGATTATTTCCATAAAATAGCTTTTTGTATAGGCGGGCTTAATGGGTACAAGGTGGGCTTAAATGGTACACCCCATTGAAATGCATGCAAGTTTGCATGCATGCTTATGAAAAATGCCTTTGAGGGACATAAAAAGTGCTGTACAATCCCAAGTTGTTGCTTTAAAAGGCGTAATGTAATGAACTAACAATAATCAATAAGAAAAAATACATTTCTCTGTTTGGATGAAGAATTTTATGAAGTATATGAAGTAAAAGATGCCGTAATATTTAATTAGGTTTTATGCACTATTTTTTGAGCAAATCTTACATTTTTGGTCTGAAACCATTTATGCCATGTAGGCTCCACTGTTTAAACTCAATTCACACACCTCACAAGGTATTTTGATAGAGAAATAACTATATGAGCTTATTTGGAACACAAGTGGGCTTAAATGGTACCAATGGTACCATTTAAGCCCATTCAGACTTTTCACTTTTCTCGTAAAAAATCTTCATATTGTACTTTGAAATATCCATCAACTCAGTGACAAACATTGAGAAGAGAGGTAAATATTACTATTTAACAAATAATTTCACAAAAAAACAATATGTGAAGATGATTGAAAAATAAAGAAATTTAGATTTTGGTGGGCTTAATGGGTACCCTTACCTTACTCAAACTGATCCATGATACCAAGAGCAATTATGGCAAGAACACAGGACCAAAAAGGAACGAGGGGAAAAAAGCATACCGTCTGGAGGGAAATAGTGTGAGTGTGTGTGTGTCTCTGTGTGTGGCGAGACAGTCATAATCATATCTTTGTGCGTTTGTGTGTGAGTGTGTGTGTCAAAGACGTCCAACATGACACTGTCCTTCAGTGCTAACAGACGCTTTTGCTATTTTTTTGTTTCTACAATTTTTTGAATGCATGAAAGCCAAGCTAAAAAAATAATTTTAAAAAATCTCTTTTTCTTTGCATTTACAGTAAGCAAAAGTGTCCGTTGCACTGAAGGACATGTTGGACCCGTGTGTGTGTGTGTGTGTGTGGGGGGGGATATAGCTACTAGATGTCCAACACGTCTCTGATGGTGTGAAATGTTGGAAGCCTCGCCGATTTCTGCACTCGAAAGAGCACCCACACACAACCACATTGAACCACAACCATAGTGAACGCAGAACAAGCAAAAAAATATACCAATAGACCCCCTGACCCCACTTAAGGCAGCATCGAGGTCCATCCGGACACAAAACACACAGACACACACACACTGCATCGTGTTGCTTGCCTGTCCATAAAGGGCAGAAGGCCTTGAACTGTATCTGAGAGCTCTAAGATGTTACTGTGCGTGTGTGTGTGTGCGTGTGTGTGTGTGTGCGCGCGTGCGTGTGTGTTGTTTACATGATGGACACATTTCAAGGTCTGCTATTTGCCCATAGCACACAACACCCCCACTAGGTGCTGATAAACTAAATGCTGGGAGGAGTGGGAGATCAGGGGAATGCCGTATAGACATTAGGGCTTTGACTTGTGCCCCAAAATCACAGTCGAAGTTCGTTTCTAAATTAAAAATGATATTCGAATATATTCGAATATTTATCCATATTTTTTACCATTAAAATTGCCCCAATTAGACCTGATGTCAAGCTGAAGTTGTTCTTTCCCCCAGTCAATGACTAGTAAAAGGCTATTCCAACCAGAGATCTAATGGCCCATTAACAACATGCATTCAACCAGCCATTATTGTTTAGCGATCGTTCAGCACTTATTAAGAAGACGGTACTTAGAGGTGTGAATGCAGATTAAAACATGGCAAAGCTAGCAGCCATGTCAAACTTGTAGCCCAAGTTAAAATTTGAATTGGATCATATGGGAATCATGAGAATTGAGCACACAGCACCAATATCAACAAATATGTATTTATTTTCTATCACTAATGACGGACATTTAGGTAGTGTGTTTGTAGGTCCAGGTAAGATGACTGCTCTCGTCTAAAAACGAACATTACACAAACTAGCAGTGCGCTAAAAACATGCTAAAAGCATGCTAACAAAATCATCACATGGAGTCTGCCTGATCTGACACCCAGACCAACGAAGCTAATTTGGTCAAAATCCAAAAAACAAGAAGTTATTATCTTACTCTTGGCGTAATCACAGGAACTTGTGGGTTGAATCACATAATTCCAGAAACTCGTCAACAACTCCAGAAAGTAATGTGATGATGCTTTGTTTATTAACTGTAGCCATTCACTTGAATGGAACTCTGCAGCACTCATCTGCTTGTTAATGCGGACTCCGGGGAAGACTGCTGTCGCAAGTGTCCTGCTACGGAACACAGAGAGATGCGCCACGCGCGACTCTCCTCAACACAGCTGTAGTGATTAACCAGCCATGGTTGATGAAATACCCAAAAAAAAACAATACCCATGTCAGATTCGAATATTAATGGCCAATTAATATTCGTTCGAATGTCTCGAATTTTCTTAACATTCGACTTATATTCGAATATCGAATATCGAAGTCAAAGGCTTAATGCATAGACATGGAAAATAGAAAATGCACACAACCGCGCGCGCACACACACGCGCACACACTCACCTTTGACGTGACCAGTAGAGCATAAGTCTGTGTCTGCGTGTATGTCTGTAGAAGAGCCCTGAGCACTTACTCTGTGTGTGCGTGTGTGTGCATGTGTGTGTGCGCGTGTGTGTACTTACATTGCACAGCATAAGAGGCTAGGAGAGTGGCAGTATTGTGTGGACAGGGCAACCTAGGGGAAAAAATGGAAGAGAAACAGCCATGAGATAGAAGACAGACAGTTATTTACAATTATATCCAACTCAACATGCACACACATGGCACAAATACACTTGGACACACAAAAAAGACAAACACAAAAACAGACATGCACACAATAACAGGCACACACACACAAAAACAGGCTTACGCACAACTAACCTTCCAGAGAGGATGTCCTGCTTGATCTGCAAAAAGTACAGGTACCTGTATAAACACACACACACACGCGCGCACACACACGCGCACACACACACACACACACACACACACACGCGCGCGCGCACACACGCACGCACACACACACACGCGCGCACACACACACACGCGCGCACACACACACACGCGCGCACACACACGCACGCACGCACGCACGCACACACGCACACACGCACACACGCACACACGCACACACACACACACACACACACACACACACACACACACACACACACACACACACACACACGCCCCATTAGACAGTGTCACCAGCTGAAACCAACAGGGACGGGAACGTGTGAACAGTAGATATGCATGTGGGCTGTATCAAGTCAAAACAAACTATGCCAAAAACTAGCAGACTTGCAATTCCCCAAATGCCACATCCTAAATAAGGGCAACAGGGGACTCATGGCAGCATGGTGGTAATTTCACAAGTGGACCTCTAATAGCCTGGGAAATACCATGCTGCTTTGCTCAATCGCTCCGATCTGAACGACAAGCATGGAAGTTCGCCCCAAAATGCCAGCCTGAGGTAGGGAGCCAATTCGAGAGCAGGGAGTGGTGGAAAGATGATGACGCGTATTCCTCGACAAACGGATTGTTGAATACAGCTGACACTATTGGCTATGGGCTACGTATACGGCCAATAAAAGGCCATTGGCAACCATAGAACCACTCATCCCCTATGATAAATTCAGTAGGCAGTCTCCAGACCTTATCTCACTTGTGATATGGACTGGTGTGAAGCAGGCATGGACTGTAAGAGCTGAATTGATAAATCACCTATTGGTGGGACGGATGAACTCTGTTGGGTCTCTGCTGAATATGAGCGTCTGATTTTACACAATCGCTAATGTTTGGTCGTGGCATGTACTCTGCTTGTATGTAAGGAGTCACCGTTTGTACCAACCCTGTTTGGTGATTGGGTAGTTGTCTTGGCAACAAGAATAATATCCTCCCAAAAGACCCGGCCTAGACGTGGAGGGAAACGTACATCGACTGGAGTCTTATGGATAGAAAAGTCCAGCCGACGCAGGGGGCTCTGAAGCAACACTATGCAATGCTGTCTTTACTTTTGGTTGCCCTTGAGGTTGGAAGCAGAAGTGTGCCCAATTCAGACTCACCTTGTGTACTCCTCTTGAAGTTTGCTTGGGTCACTCACAAAAAACTTGACCCGGAAATGCAAATTATGCGGAGATCCTCCTGGAGAGACAAAAAAAGAATAGGAGGAAAAAACGCTTGAGCTTGGCCATCGGTGATGTTTATATACATAACATACACTATTAATTATTACATCAATACATTATTCCATATGGCATACAGTATATTAAGCAATACAGAACATTGTATAAAGGCTTGGTGCAACTTACGCTTCAATTGTTTCCTTAAGAGCTTGTTTGGATCCAGCCACCTCTGTAAAACATAAGGTATACAAAAAGACACATTTAATAATAATAATAAGAAGAAGAATAATAATAAAAACATTGATTTATTTTTTTGGTTTGTAAAATGGGAAAATGGTGGTAGGGCAAAGGTTGCACTGTGCAAAAATGTAAAGGAATAAAAGAACAAAAAACACATCAAACCCTTTTTCATTTTGTACAATGGGCTAAGTGTGTAGTGGAGTAGCAGTTGTGTAGTGTGGTTGTTGTTAGGGAGGGACTTCTGCGCCTCTCTCCATATTCATCAAATATTCATGAATACATGGGAAATTCACTGGGGGGGCTGTGTTTTCTGCTGAAGCACTGACGAGACGAGAAGAGCTTTTCTTTTTATCTGGGGATATGAGGAAGCAGATCATAGGAATGAGCTGCCTTCGTTCTGGTGTGTGTGTGTGTGTGTGTGTATGTGTGTGTGTGTGTGTGTGTGTGTGTGTGTGTGTGTGTGTGTGTGTGTGTGTGTGTGTGTGTGTGTGTGTGTGTGTGTGTGTGTGTGTGTGTGTGTGTGTGTGTGTGTGTGTGTGTGTGTGTGTAGTTGCGGTGCCTTTGTCTATTGGCTAAAAAGTTGTGTGTGTATGTGCATACCTGGTGTTTGCGTATGGTACAATGGTACAGGCATTGGGCCTGCTTTTCTGTAAATTGATGGCCATATAAATCAAATACAATTTAATTCAAATTGTGCAGGATTCAGTGCCTCCCGCCGTTTTTTGAGCATTTTGGGGGCTGGAAATCAGACAGATCCTGCAACCCTGCATGTGCGTTATAATATAACCAGGTAGGATAATGCGTGTGTGGTGCCTTCTGCCTGCTTACTAAAGCTGTGCCCATTTGTACTCTGGCCCTGGCAGACATGGAAAGTGCAGCAGCCAGATTAATGAGAGGGGATGAATTATGCAGAGTGTCTGGAAAATGGGGAGAGCGAGAGGGATGGGATGGCGTAAGGTGTTCAAAGGGGATTTAGTCTGTTTGACAGGTTAACTCTGACTAGACACTTTTCAGTGGGTGTGCGTGTGCGCGTGTATGACAGAGAGAGAGAGAGAGAGAGAGAGAGAGAGAGAGAGAGAGAGAGAGAGAGAGAGAGAGAGAGAGAGAGAGAGAGAGAGAGAGAGAGAGAGAGAGAGAGAGAGAGGAGCCACAGCTTTTATTTTGACAGACTCAAAAACGGCAGCGCTTGACCTCTCGTTCAACTCCGCTATTTTTCCCCCAAACACCAAACACGTACTGCTGATACAGAGGATGCTTCACCCAGCCCCCAAAAACCCAGACACAGTCGCACACACACACGCGTACGCACAGACACGCAACGACAAACAGACATGCACGCACATCCACAGTGACAGACTGGCACAAAGACACAGAGATACTTGCACAGTCACACAAAGACAGACACAGAGAAACACACAGAGAAACACACACACGCACACAAGCACACACACATCATGCTTTCTAAATGAGCTGGCAGCATGTTAAATACGACACTCTCTCTTCCGTCTGTCCCTGTTATTTGAATCCCACGCTTCTTCATATCCGAATCATCTCTAAATATGATAGTCCCCTCCCCCCAAGTCAATTCTACTGCACCACATCCTTAAACACGATAGCGTCCTGTCATTTAAATCCCCACAATATTACAAGATGTATTTTAACACGACACTGCTCGCCCTGTTATTTCGAACCCACACACTGACTAAATACGATATTGCTCCTATCAACTTTTACACGCACCTCATTCTAAATATGAATAAAAAAAAGAAGAGTCATTTTTAGTCCGTACTCTAACCAATGGTACTTTAGCGACTGAATATGAACTTATCCAATGACAAACTAAAGCTGTGATTCTATTGGAGGGTGCCAGACCTGTACAGCCAATCCGGCTGGAGAAAGGGGTGCCAGGAGGGAGGGGCAAAGGGACATGAATGGTTGCTGGGGGCAACAACGGAAGGGGTGGTGGGGGGGCGAGATTCCCAGTGCAAAGGGTCATGGGAAAATAGCAGGGTGGAGACGTGAAAGGTGTGGCTGACTTCAAAAGTCCGCCACAGACCAGAAAGCGGGACAGCTCGCTTCCGACATCCAGGGTGCTTCCAAAACCGCTGAGATTTGGCCCACAGCCGTTCACAGACATCCCAATGTTGGGCTGTGTGCACACATCAATTTCATCTTTCAAGGTTATGTTAAATACAGGCAGAGTGCAAGGGAATGTGTGTGGGAATTCCAGGGGTTTATTACCCAACGTCATTGACCCATGTGTGTACGCAATACAATATTCACCTTGCTGTCGGCGGTGTCGTGCACGTGTGTGTGTGTGTGTGTGTGTGTGTGTGTGTGTGTGTGTGTGTGTGTGTGTGTGTGTGTGTGTGTGTGTGTGTGTGTGTGTGTGTGTGTGTGTGTGTGTGTGTGTGGTGTGTGTGTGTGTGTGTGTGTGTGTGTGTGTGTGTGTGTGTGCGCGTGCGTGTGTGTGTTAACCTGGCTGTCGGAGGTGTCGTCGGCCAGCTGCAGGCCAAAGTAGTCTCTCTCCGTGAGCTCCAGCTGCTTGAACACTAGATCCAGCAGCACCTGGCCCTGGTCGTGCTTCTACAGGGGTGGAGAGAAGGATGGAGGGAGGGGGGTGGGTGGAGGAAGAGAGAGGGAGAGAGAAGGGTTAAACACACTTTTACTAAAATCATTAATACATAAATATACAGTACTACAGAACACCAATGATTCAACTTATTAAAACAATGCTTTACGTAAGCTTACAGCATTGAATACAGGCCCTTAAAGGCAAACATTAAAACTGCTTGGGAAGTTGAGAGAGCATTAAAAAACTTGTGTGGTGAGGGTCTAGAGAAGGAGAGAGAGCGAGAGAGAGCGAGAGAGAGAGAGAGAGAGAGAGAGAGAGAGAGAGAGAGAGAGAGAGAGGGAGAGAGAGAGAGAGCGCGAGAGAGAGAGAGAGAGAGAGAGAGAGAGAGAGAGAGAGAGAGAGAGAGAGAGAGAGAAAGTGTGTGTGAGAGTGTGTGAGTGTGAGTGTGAGAGTGTAAGAGAGAGATAAACAGTTGAGCTGGTCTTGTCAGCTGTCCTGGAAACTCCATTATGCCGTAAAAAAGCGTAATATCTGGTTTCAAAACACAACCAGCCACATGCAACAATGCTGGCCCGACCACAAGCAGGCAACCCCACAAAGCAACTGGGACACGGACACACGCTCATAGCAGAGTGTGTGCGTGTGTGTGTGTAGTGGGAGTCATTGGGACGTGGAAAATCAGTTGTTGTACTGTGTGTGTGTGTGTGTGTGTGTGTGTGTGTGTGTGTGTGTGTGTGTGTGTGTGTGTGTGTGTGTGTGTGTGTGTGTGTGTGTGTGTGTGTGTGTGTGTGTGTGTGCGCATGTTTGCAAGCCAATATTGTTGGAGAGGGTAGAGTCACAGTGGCTGAGGTCTGGAGAGGAGAGAGAGAGAGAGAGAGAGAGAGAGAGAGAGAGAGAGAGAGAGAGAGAGAGAGAGAGAGAGAGAGAGAGAGAGAGAGAGAGTAAACAAAGAGGTCAGGCAAAGTGGGGTGGAAAAAGGAGGGATGGGACGAAGGAGGAGAGAAAAAACAGATGGAAAGGGAAGCTAATGAAGAGCAAAAGAAAGGGAAGGACGGAGGATGAAATGACTCAAAGACAAACGGACAACGAGTTAACAACAGACAGGCAGAGAGGAGAAGAGAAGAAAAGAAGAAGAGAAGAGAAGAGAAGAGAAGAGAAGAGAAGAGAAGAGAAGAGAAGAGAAGAGAAGAGAAGAGAAGAGAAGAAAAAAAGAAGAAGAGAAGAGAAGAGAAGAGAAGAGAAGAGAAGAGAAGAGAAGAGAAGAGAAGAGAAGAGAAGAAGAAAAGAAGAAGAGAAGAGAAGAGAAGAGAAGAAGAAAAGAAGAAGAAAAGAAGAAGAGAAGAGAAGAGAAGAGAAGAGAAGAGAAGAGAAGAGAAGAGAAGAGAAGAGAAGAGAAGAGAAGAGAAGAGAAGAGCAAAGAAAGGCAAAAGAGAAAAGGGTACAGAAGAGGATAATAGAAGAGAGAAGAAAAGGAGAGGAGGACAGGCTAAGTGCAGCGAGGAAGAAAAGAGAGAAGTCCAAGAGAGGAGAAGAGGAAGATGGAAAGAGCATGTCTATGGTGCAGCAGAAGAGAAGAGAGAGGGAGGGAGGGTAAGACAGTGGCTTGGCGGTGCAGTCCCAGCTAGCAGTAGCAGTGGGGCCGTGGGGAGGCTAATAGGAAGAGACACAGCAGGGAAAACACAGCCAACCCTCAGGCAGAGGAACACACACACACACACACACACACACACACACACACACACACACACACACACACACCACCCCCTGCTGTCCACCGACAGATGAACGCCGCCACTCCAACACACACACACACACACACACACACACACACACACACACACACACACACACACACACACACACACCACACACACTCTCACATACACACACACACACACACACACACACACACACACACACACACACACACACAAAAGACCTAACTCGCGCACACACACACTCCACTGCACCAGAATACACTGTCCACACACCACTGGGCCAACAGACACTACCTACCGCTGCTTTGCCAACACTGTAATGCTGCACCAAAACAGAGTTAACGCATCACACACACGAACACACGCACACAAACGCGCGGGCACGCACACACGCACACTGATGAATATGAGGGCAAGAAAAGGGGTAAGGGGAAAAGATGGGAGCAGTTAAAATCAATAAAAAGGTGGATATGACATCAAAGATGCACTAAGAAGGAGAAGTGAAGACATCCATCAGCGAATAAGCCTACAGGTATAAAGAGGTGAGCAAAAAAAAAAGAAAGGACACAGGGTGATCATGAGAGAGAGATGAAGGTATGATGGATAAAAGGTCATGTCGGGGGGGGGGGAGAGAGAGAGAGAGAGAGAGAGAGAGAGAGAGAGAGAGAGAGAGAGAGAGAGAGAGAGAGAGGTCTCCAATGAAAGCGATGAAAGGAACAATGTGGACGGAATAGCGGAGGGGTAAGCAGACAGACAAAAAGATGGAAAGATAGAGAAAAGAGACACTTCAGACAATGATGGGGGAGGTGAAATGAGAAAGGGATATGGAGAAAGATGATGGAAGAAGATAAGCGCTAAGAATGGGAAATGAAGGAATGAGTGGAAGAGTGGAAAAAATGATAGATGGATGGATGGAAGAGGATCACAGAGGGATGAAAAAATGAATGAATGAATGAATGAATGAATAAAAGATATCAGGGTACGGGGAAGCTATGGGGGACATGACCAGGAACGGAGGAAGAAAAAAAAAGGGAGCGAAGATGGGATAGGGTGATGGAAGAAGGGGAAGAAAGGAGAGACCGATAATAAACCCCTCCTACACCTCTCTCTTTCTCAGTCTCTCTCTCTCTCCATCACGCACACACGCACACGCACACACCAAAGTAAGCTTTGCCCCAGTCTCCATAGCAACAGGATCTGGTGGCTCCCCTGCTAAAAAGCTGCCATCTCATAGGCCGACTGCTGCACGGGGTGTTACACAGTGGCCACACAGCAGGAGGGATCTGTGTGTGTGTGTGTGTGTGTGTGTGTGCGCGCATAGTACGGCTGTGTATGTGCCTAGTGTGCGAATAAATGTGCAAGTGCGTGTAAGTGTGTGTGTAAGTGTGTGTGTGTGTGTGTGTGTGTGTGTGTGTGTGTGTGTGTGTGTGTGTGTGTGTGTGTGTGTGTGTGTGTGTGTGTGTGTGTGTGTGTGTGTGTGTGTGTGCATAGTACGGCTGTGTATGTGCCTAGATGTATGTGTGCGAATAAATATGCAAGTGTGTGTAAGTGTAAGTGTGTGTGTGCGCGTGTGCCCACATATGTGCACATGCACAGGGTCAGCCATGGACAGCTCCTCGGTCCCCATATGGCTCTTGCCAGTATTAAGCACCTCTGCAACACGGTACTACCCTCTCTGCATCAGGAAACACAAACACTGTAATAAACATGTAACAATGAATGCAAGCCAACGCACACACGCACGCACGCACGCACGCACGCACGCACGCACGCACGCACGCACGCACGCACGCACGGAAGTGTACCAGTCACTGACCTAACCAAAGGCGGGGGGTTAAGTGTTTGGTCTGAAATGACCTATAGATCTTCAGCGGGAGACACGGCTGACACTAATGACTATGAAGAGCTTAAGTAATAGAGCTAAAATACCCCAGTGGTCGGGTTAGACCGCACGCTCACAGTAAACTGATAGTCTGAGAGTCGGGAGAGGTTGATAAAGTGGTAGATGGGAGAGTGATTGATAAAGGGATGGGAGGAGTAGAGAGAGAGAGAGAGAGAGAGAGAGAGAGAGAGAGAGAGAGAGAGAGAGAGAGAGAGAGAGAGAGAGAGAGAGAGAGAGAGAGAGAGGGGCAAGCTGACAGATGGAACTGGAACTGCACGGCATGAGGTGCAAGTTAAAGTCAAAGACAGCACATCATATTGAAGCAATTCATTCAACCGATTCATTATAGAAAGAAGTGATGGAGAGGGAAGCATTACTAAATTCCTTCAGCTGAATATTGAAGTTAAAGTAAACAAACGGGGGAGTCGGATGAAAAAAAGCAAACAAAAAAGGAATATTCAGCAAAATGTGAATTATTCACTTGCATCTAAACATCAACACCATAGTGTGGAGAAATCTGGATTGAGAGCAACAACATACAGCAGGCTACACAGAGTACAGAGACCATGGAGCAAGAGAGCAAAGGAAGTCTAAAAGAGGGAGCTGAAAATTAAGACGGAGCCGCTATCTACAGCGTGTCTGAGTTTAAACGCTAACAGGAATTTCCTGCTGCTAGAGGGAAAATATAGGAAGGCTAATTGGCAGGCTTGTGTGTAGTACTCTCTCACACACACACACACACGCACACACACACACACACACGCTTTGATAGCCAACATTAAAAGGCAGACTACTGTGACCACGCACTGCTCCAGGCTACGCTAACGAGCACATGCTAACCATCTCGACGCAACATCTCGCTCCCGGCCACGCCAACTCAGCACAAAGCTAGCTCACCGTGAACACACTCGTTAAAATTCCCCTCACGCTTCCTGATAGCAAAGGCCTTTCAAATTTTGTAGAATATCCATGGTTTTAAAGTATGCCGAAAAAATCTGAAAGAATTAAGGACTGACTGAGTGACTAAATGAATGAATGAATGAATGAATGAATGAATGGAGTGAATGAATGAATGAATGAATGAGTAAATCAGGGCCGCTGACAGCTCTGGCAAGTCTTATGATGGTTCCCTCTACCCATTGCATACATACAATGGAATGAGAACCCAATTCTAGGCCCCATTTCTTCCTGGGCCCGGGACATTTTTCCTCCTTTGTCCCCCCCCTGTGAGCTTCCTTGGTGCCAATGAAGTTCATTCCCAGAGTCCCAATGAGTCCCGCATGCGCGAGGAGAGTCATACTCTGACTCCACCTCATCTGTCTCTGTCTCTGTCTCTCTCTCCGTTACCTCCTCCTCAGACTTCACCACTCCAACCCCAAAATGCCAAAAATAAATGTGCATTTTTAATCACTGTCAGCACTTTAACATGTTCTCACTTTTTAAGTCATGACTCATGACACAAACTACTCATCTCCTGAGACGACTCCACGAAAGGAGTTTTGTCGACTGAGAATCACATTTCTGTTGAAGCAAAGTCGTCCGCCAATGGCATATGGGCTACCATAACGGTATGATTGCTGGTCATTCAGACAATATTATCTCAATAATATTGTCACAGGAACTATCTCCGACTCTAGACTAGCTTGTCTAGCAATATTCAGGCAGAGGCTTGCGTTGTGGTGCCTTGAGGCTGCTGGAACGGCTTTGTTGGGGGAGACTTCTGCCAGGCAGCCCTGGGACCAAGTCTGGGGGTGTTTGGTGGTCTGGTCTACTATGAAGCAGAGCATGTGAACGGAGCGGAGCGAGGAGCGAGGAGCGAGCGGGGGAGCAGAGCGGGAGAAATATGGTTAGAGCGCCGAGCGGTTATGAATTCAAAGGCGGGAGCGATGATTTCCCCCGCTCCAGTTTGCTCTGATGCGCTCACAAATTAAAATGTTGGATTGTAAAATTTGTAAAAATGACATTTATTTGATTAAGTCTGCTGTTTTCGACATGTTTTTGAACTGGAAAAGAGTTGCAGGCCAACAGTTTTTAATACATACATTTTTTTTACAGCCAGCCACTGACTCTGGCGCTTTCGCGTCATG
This sequence comes from Engraulis encrasicolus, assembly GCF_034702125.1. Lineage (NCBI taxonomy): Eukaryota > Metazoa > Chordata > Actinopteri > Clupeiformes > Engraulidae > Engraulis > Engraulis encrasicolus. The sequence goes on from NC_085868.1 coordinate 2,257,734, forward strand.
TGTGCCCTGCAAGGCAAGGTCTGAAGATGGAGTTTGTGAAGTACTATGAAAAGCAAGATGATATGATAGGTCGTATAAATGCAAAATTCAGGTCAAAAAGCTTGAGGAAGCTTGAGCACAAGGAAGAATGTGGCGAGCAACATAGTCGCTGTGAGTAAAGACTCTTTAGCCTGGATATTAGAAAGCATGACGAGGTGGTCCGCAACTCTGTATACACAAGAGGATGGAACAAAACGTGAGCAATCCTCTTTTGCCAGTTCTAGATTACCGGTAAACATTTTGGGGACAGCATTTCTCCAAAGACCTGTGACTTCTCAATAACGCAACAATTTCCCTTAGTCTATTTCTTTGGAGTTTATAGTCAAGTCGCCTAATTCTGCCCGTCCCCCAATTCCGCCCGCCTTATAAGTGATAATAGTTGATTATTTATCCACTGTTTAACTCAGGAAAGGATATCGACATGATACCCCAGGGCCATCCACCTATTTAACTCAACAACTCAGAACAACACAATGAAAGAGATTGTTATTGGTGACTGGAATGCATAACCCCCCCCCCGGCCATGCCCCCATTCCATCCCCCTCCCACCCCTCCTTCAACAATCAGTAATAACTATTGCAATGAGAGACTTTTTTATATCTGAATGTTTAATGTGAAATAATCTATTTATTTATTTTTGTATGTATGCTGCTAGACACCTAAATTTCCTTCGGGATCAATAAATGTTACTCTACTCTACTCTACTATACGGAGTTTGTATGCTTACATTTTGAAACGTGAAGACATTTGAAACCAAGTCAAACGGCCATAAACAGCATTGTAATGAAGGGTGTCCCGTAACAGCAGCATGGTAATTACTTCATTAAATAGAACACGTTGACAGTAGGCTGCTGTCGGACTTTCCAACTGCTATCACTCTTTTTTTAGCCGCCGTACAGAAACATGATTGTTATCAATTATGAATGATTTACTGATATTTTCGTCCAAAACGTTGCCAATGAGATGGCCGTGCACCATATGGGCCAGTCCATGCAAACGAAAGCATAGGCCTACACATGTAGGCGTGCTGTAGTTTAACGTAGACTTCAGATGCACGCAAAATGTGTAGCCTATTAGCATGGCCGAAAATACACAACCATAAAAACTGTGGTTTGCGCCCTGTATGGTCCTTGCATATCCCTCTGGAACCAACAGAAGCCATGTGCTTGTAATTAGACATTTTCCAGGACGACTGACCGACTTTTTAGCCTGCCATGTCTTTGCGGTCTCGTGTCATCCCTTTGCTTGAGAAAGACGAAAGACCGCCTATGCCTAATCGCGGGAGGCACTTCGAGAGGTAGCCTACCCACGCGGGTCTATATTTTGATTCTCTTCCTCCTATTCCGAATTGTCACTTCAAGCAGTCCATAAAACACTCGCAAACGAAAATGATCACCAATCAGCAGTAGATGACAGAGCTGTAGTCCAGTCTGTGCATATACTCTGTTGTAGCCTATGTTTCAATTTTACCACGGAATCACCGAGGCAAGTAGGCTATTGCATATTGTATGATTAAAAGTGGAATAAAATTATCATAAAACATCATAACTATGCTTAACAATAGGCTACAGAGTGGGTTTGAAGTGATCAAAGAGCCTGATTTTTGGAAATGGATTATTATATCATGCAATGGGATGCGAAGTGACATTTTTATTGTAGTTTAGTAAAATAAATTAATAATTAAATAGGTAGGGAACGCGGGGCGAGATGTTACGTTCACAGCTGGGAAACAGTGCGATATAATTTAACAGTTAAATAAGACAAAACACATTAAATCCAGCATGTGTCCCAGGCCCTGGCATAATTATATGAAGGAAAAAAGTCAGAAAATGCCACCTCCTGAAAATTTGAGCGAGCGAGGAGCGATTCGATTTAGCGGCAAGAAATGTATGGTGAGCGTGGAGCGTTTTATGAGCGGAGTGTCCTAGCGAAACTTTGAGCGGGAGAGCGAATGAGCGAACATCCTCCTGAGCGGGGAGCGGGAGTTGAGCCACATGCTCTGCTATGAAGCACAGCAGCACCAGCAACAGTGAAGGGTGAGCAGCACTGGGAGAGCTTTTTATAACCATCCATGCTCCTCCTAACTTGCTTCTCGTAGCGGCACTTCCAGCTGTCTTGCGGCGGGCTAAAAGCATGCGGCGGATGTGCAAATGCAGCCTTTCTGAACCGCCGCCTTTGCATTATTCACACGCAGTCAAGTCTACTGAGGTGGCACGGCAGTGGAGCAGGCAGGCAGGCAGGCAGGCAACACACACTTGCAGATACTCACACACACACACACACAGAGTCAGACAGACATACGCACGTGTACGCGCACACACAGGTACACACGTGCAATCACTTGGACAGTTGCACACAAGTGCCCTCACAAACATCCACAATCACTTGCCGGCGTATAAAGTCACAATCCATCTCGCACACACGCACACACGTATGCAGTGTTTCATTTAAAGTCCCGTCTGGCCTAGTAGTCACTGTTAATGCAAGCGATTCTGATGTTGAGGCCAAAGGTCAGGTCACTAACCACCGAGGCCTAAGGCCAAACATGGGAGGAAGAAAGGGATGAGGAAGAAGAGCAAAACAAAGAAGAGGATAAGAAAGAGAAAGAAGAGCAAAAAAGTGGGCCATAACGAGTCAAGTGTGCCATAACGAATAAGTTACTTAGAATTTGATGGTTGTGGTAAGTATTTGTGAAAAAGGCAACTTTTGTGAAAGGTTAGCATGAATTCTGGAAGGAAACAGCTAAAAACAATATTACACAGTGCACCTTTGACCAACATGACCACTGTGACCACCACAATTGATTGAAGTCCTGCTCGACTCATTCAGCGTGTGTGTAATTGGCCATCAGAAGAAGCACTGATTGCCTGGCTTGCATGTCTGCCTGCCTGCCTGCTGCTTGGGTTAATGCACCAGACATATTGCACTGCGGCACTCCACAGCACAGGGGAAAAGAAAAGAAACATCTGGCATTTGGTTTGTGTACTACATTTTATTAGCGGTTAGGCATTGTTGTGGTCGTCTGCATACGCATGATGGATTGGGTACCAACGTTCTGACTTTACTGTTAAAGCCCTTTACTTTGGGAAGGACAAGGAAAGCATAACATATGCACAATAAAAGCGGCATGGTGTGTTTCTCTTGTCCACGTGGAACTCTTAAATCTCTGACCTCAACGCGTTGGGAGCTCTACTGACCACTGGTGAACTTTACCCACATGCTGTGCTTTTACTGCCTCAGCTTGAAGGTGCCAGAGGCATACAGTTCTCCAGCTGTCTGGCTGTACGAGAGTATGCCCGTCCCCTCCAGATAAAGGAACTTTAAACAAACTGCTCACCATCTTGGACAAAGATGAACACCCACTATACAACGCCATTCTCCAACAGAAGAGTCAGATTCAATGATTTTTGTGTCGACTTTCATCCACTTACATTGTTCAACGAGGGAGGTTATACAATGGGCAATTTTTTGTTTTGTTTAAGTCCATCAAAACCCAGGCCATTACTGTCCCCTGTGTAATCTTTAAAAAAAAAACCACAAAGTCCAGTTCTACTGCTGAGCTCAAATGGGATAAAATTCGTCCAGTATGGGAAAAAATATATATAACGATACATTTTCTTGCCATATGGCAGAGCTTTAGTCCAGTAGACCAACTCAGCTCTGTTGACTGCATTTTACCAAACCAATCAATAGCTCTCATTTTAGCTACCACTCAACACCAGCTAAATGCTTCCATTTTACAAAACCGATTGACCAGTCGAAACCTCCTTTGATTTTATGGTATATGTTTAACCAGTGGAACGCATTGATTGTAATGAGACACTCGTAACCACTGAAATTGCATTGACTAAAATGCGACATATTTTGACCAGTCAAACAGCTTTGTTTTTATCCCAGTTAGTGACACTTAACCTTTCACCCCTGCCAGCCGAGCCAGCACACGCACGCACATCTAGGGAAGAGAACATATCTACAGTGCACAGATGTCTTGATCCCACAAACACTCCTGTGCTGACTTATTTATACACAACACATCCCGCGTTCCCTTTTTGTCCCTCCTAACTTTTGTCCCTGCTGCAATGTGTGTGTGTGTGTGTGTGTGTGTGTGTGTGTGTGTGTGTGTGTGTGTGTGTGTGTGTGTGTGTGTGTGTGTGTGTGTGTGTGTGTGTGTTCTTAGCTGCACTAGAGTGGAGGAGTCGGTTGGAAAGAGATCACACTACCATCCTCTTCCTCTCTTGCTTGCCATCTCTTTTCAAGTCTTGAGCACAACAGGCAAGTGTGTGTGTGTGTGTGTGTGTGTGTGTGTGTGTGTGTGTGTGTGTGTGTGTGTGTGTGTGTGTGTGTGTGTGTGTGTGTGTGTGTGTGTGTGTGTGTGTGTGTGTGTGTGTGTGTGTTGGGGGGGGTGTCATTTCTTTGGTTGGTTGGGGGTGGGGGGCTTCTGTTCTTTAGCTGTTTTTCAACTCTACAGCACAACAGGAAAGTGGAGGAGGGGGAGGAGAAAGATGTATTGGTTCACCAGGTGGATGGCGGGTGGAGAGAGTGCGCTACCATCCTCTCATCTTGTTCTTCACCTCTATTCCTCTAACAGAACGTGGAGGGGGAGGAGAGGGAGTAGGGGGGGTACATCACCTTTCTCTCCTGGTTCGCCATCTCTTTTATTGGTTGAATGGCGGGTGGAGAGAGTGCGCTACCATCCTCTTCTCTTCTCTTGTTCTTCACCTCTATTCCTCTAACAGGAAGTGGAGGGGGAGGAGAGGGAGGAGGGGGGAGCACATCACCTTTCTCTCCTGGTTCACACTATCTGGTTGGGTGGTGGTGGTGGTGGTGGTGGGGGATGATGGTGCTCTACTGCTCTTGTTCTTTTACTTCTTTTTACGCCTACAGCACAAGAGGAAAGAAGAGGGGGAAGAGAAGGAGGGGGGAGTACACGTCTCTCTTCGTTCTCCGTACCTCTTCTTTACCCCTTTCGCTCTTCACCTCTTACTTGCCTTTCCCTTTGCGCAGTAGAGGAAGAAAGTGGAAGAGGAGGGGGGGGTGCTACCTTTCTTTCCCTCTCTCTCTCTCTGTCACTCCATCACATTCCATCTCCCACCTCTACATCAGAAGGGGAAGGAGAGAGGTGGTAGACTCAGGGCAGGTGCAGTACTTTTACCTTCTGCGTCCTCTGTACAAAAGTGGGGGAGGGAGAGAGGGAGGGTGATTGGTTGCTATTAGGGATGGGACTCCGTTTTCAAATACAGGAGGACGCCTGTAGTGTCTCCCTCTTGTCTTTTTTTTCCTCAGTCACTGCCACCCCTCTCGCTCTCTCCATGTTTGCAGCACAGGGGAAAAAGGGGAAAGAAGGTGGAGGATGCTTTACCATTTCACTCACTCTTCTTTCATTCGTTCTTTATGTCCTTTCTTCGTTCACATCTACACAACAAGAGAGGGGAAGTGTGCAACTAACCGTTCTTCTCCTCTTCTCTTTCTCTTTCTCCCTCTCCATCTCTCTCCCTCCTGTCCCGTCATCCCGCATGTCCCTCCATCTTCTACATCTCCAGTGCTGCGTAAAGATCCGTTTCTCATATGTTCGTATCAGCAGGTTGCGCGCATCGCTGCCCTTGTGATGGCCATCCATGCACAAAATGAGCAGCGTACATGTACACAGCCTCTGGTAAATCTGACTGGGATACAAGCCTGCACGGTAGAGTTAACATCGGCTCCAAATTCAATTTTCTGTGCCTTTTCCCCCCTTTGGCCAAACATAGGAACAGGAGAGAATGGTGTGTGTGTGTTCTTCCCTTCTGGTGTTCTTTTTTTTAAATGTACACAGCCTTTAGCAAGGCGGTATAGGAATAGCAGGAGTGCTAATGTTTTCTCCGCTTCTGAGTTTTCCACTTGCCGCCTTTCACCTTTGGCCAAATACAGGAGCAGACAGAAGCAGAAGATGTTTACCACCCCCCACACTACCCACAATGTGTGTGCGCGCACATCTTGTTCCTTTTTCCCAACTGCTGTTCTCTCTCCCGCTCATCTTCGCTCATCCCATCCTGTGCTCTGCAGAGTCGCCATACACAACTGCTGGTGCCATGAACTCACACACAAAAACATCTAAGAACACACTCACAAGGCCAGCTTGTTGAAGACAAACCTGGACTGAGCCAGCTAAAGTTACTGAGATGGATGTGTTGGTGGAGAGCGAGATGGATGGATGTGTCTACGATCTTTGCTGTATAGAACGCAGTGGTAAAGTATGTCAGGTGACTTGAATGCTATGAGCACACACACACACACATCACTCAGACAATGAATGGGTGTAGCAATGTACTAGTGAATCCTTCTCTGCATGATGCTAAAATGTTTGACAATGTTCTACTAAGTGTGCGTATGTTGCCTGAATTCCATGTGGCGTTGGGTCCGCACACACACAGCAGGACGGAGAGGAGAGGAGAGGAAAGGAAAGGAGAGTGTGTACATTAGCAGAGTGGGCATCACAGCAGAGTCATGCACACATCACATACATCTCAGTGTAGATAATATCCATACACATCCCCCAATGAGAAAGCGTGTGTGTGTGTGTGTGTGTGTGTGTGTGTGTGTGTGTGTGTGTGTGTGTGTGTGCGCGCGTGCGAGAGAGAGAGAGTGTGTGAGAAAGAAAGAAGGAAAGAAAGAGAGAAAGAACATGAGTGAGTGTGTGAATATGTGAGTCAATGGCAAATAACTCCTAGCAGTTTATCAGAGTACAAAGACAATGGTTCACGGACTCGCTGCTCTGTGTGAGTAACAATGATATAACTACTGGTATCCCAGGCCACAAGTATGCCACACACACGCACGCACGCACAGACGCACGGACGCACGCACGTCCATCTGAATACCGCTACAGTCACTGTTCCAGCCTTCTGTTTATGGCTTTACGGGATTAGCGTGTTTGTGTGTGGGAGTTTGTAAACCATAAATCTAATCTCACAACGGTGTGTGTGTGTGTGTGCATAAAGGTAGAGCTATACGTGCAGGTCTGCATGTCTAGCTTGAGGGTTATATGTCTTGGTGCGTGCGTGCGTGCGTGCGTGCGTGTGCGTGTGTGTGTGTGTGTGTGTGTGTGTGTGTGTGCGTGTGTGCGCGTGTGTGTGTGTGTGTGTCTGCATTTTATTCCATTTCCATGTGTAAAGGACATAGTGCTGTCCAGCTCTGTCCACCCAACACACAAATGCACACAGTCAAAGGTGTATGTGTGTGTGTGTGTGTGTGTGTGTGTGTGTGTGTGTGTGTGTGTGTGTGTGTGTGTGTGTGTGTGTGTGTGTGTGTGTGTGTGTGTGTGTGTGTTTTTGCTGATGACACGGTTTCTGTGCAGCGCAGTGCTGAGAATCCCGGTTCATGTTAGCACTTGCTTTGAATGTGCCGTATGTGTGCCTCTCTGCATGTGTGCACACCTCTGTGTGTGTGTGTGTGTGTGTGTGTGTGTGTGTGTGTGTGTGTGTGTGTGTGTGTGTGTGTGTGTGTCTCTGCGCACATCAGTAAGAGGAGAGTGCCTGCACTCCTGGTGGGTGCTTGGCGTGCGTGTGTGTGCTTGTTGGGTGTGTAGCCTGGAGAGAGGTGGCTCGCGCTCTGGAATGCTCGGCATCTGAGGAGCAGCAAACAGCCCCGCTGAGACACAAACACAGAGACCCTCCAACCCCCCTTTTCTCTCTCTCACACACACACACACACGCACGCACGCACACATACACACACATGAGAAGTCACAAACACACACGCACGAAGGACAATATTCAGCCATACAAAGAACACATTTAAATACTCGGGAAGAGGACCCACATAAGAAACCCACTCAAGTGTGTGCATGCACGCACGCACACATGTCTTAACACTGGGTGCATCAAAGCAGACGGCGTGTGAACGAGAAAAGCAAAACAGCCAGAAATGTGTTCTTCTGACTCATCAGATAAACAAATGTTAAAACCAGACTGAACACACACACACAGACACAGACACAGACACAGATACACACACGAAAAATGTACCCAGCATACACCACCACCACCACTTCCTTAGTCTGTCTCACACTCATGCGCCTTTTCTGAGTACATTTTACTGAGTGGGAAAACGCATGTCTCTGAAACAAAAGGTCAGACCACAGAAGTCCCCTAATCTTGTAGAGTAGCGAGTGGGCATCTCTGACCGTGTAGCGAGCGGGCATCACTGTGTAAAAGTGCCTTCTTTTGGAAGTGCATGTGCCAAACTAGCAGAAAACACCTCAATAACCAAGCATGCATGCATGCACGCACGCACGCAGGTATGCACAATGTACCACCGAAACCCAACGGTGCCTTTAGGTTTCTGCCATGCAAAGTACAGCAACTACATATTGTGTCAAAATTGGTCCACCTTATGGTCCAAATGTGCCCGGTTTTGGAGATATTGCCATGTCAAATTTGCAGTAACTACAACATCCAACCTGATTCCAAGGATTTGAAGGCATTTCCTCCGCTTCAATGTTCACAATGTTCATTGTGTACTTTGTCTGTGTTCCGTTCCACAGAGAACTTTTCTCCGTTTTAGCATTCTAAAAGCATTATAATGAGGCTTTTTAAATTCTTATTTGGGGCGATAACGTTACGGACACAGATGCGCGTGTGTGCATGTGTGTTTACTTTCACTATACAGTAGAATATTGTGGTAGAAAACATTGCAGAGAGCCTCATGGTCTGACATTGACTTTGACAGTCTGCCCAGTACTGTGTTGTACTGGAATAAAACACTGGCCAACCTGCATGCCCGTATGTACGTGTGCGCTTTTGTTTGTGAGTATATGCATGCAAGACAGTTTATGTGAGTGTAAGTCATGTCTGTGCACTTGTCTGTGTGTGAGTGTGTCAGTCGTATGCGCATGTGCGTGCACGTGTGTGTGTGTGTACATGCGTCTGATGGCGTGTGTGCGTGCATGCATATTTTGCATCTGTGCAGCCGACTCACATTTACTTTGAAGGTCTGCGGACCAGCTCAACATGTGCGTATGTGTGTGTGTGTGTGTGTGTGTGTGTGTGTGTGTGTATGTGTGTATGCGTGCGCGCGCCCGCGTGTGTGTGTGTGTTGAGTTACTCACATTGACTTTGAAGGTCTGCAGACTGTTGTCCAGCAGCAGAAGGTTGCAGACCAGCTCAGCGTGCAGCCCATCCCTGGCCAGCTCCGATGCGCGGACATTGTAGTTTCTGCCAGCGGGCAATCGGAAGCGTGCGCTCATTACTGTGCACACAAGGTCTGTGGAGCGGAGAGAGAGAGAGAGATGGAGATGGAGAGACGGGGGGAGGAGGGAGAGAGGGAAGGAGAGAGAGAATACAGAGAGTGGGGGAGGGAGGGAGAATAGAAATGAAAAAAAGATGGGACAGACAGAGAGGGTGGGGGGGGAGAAAGTAACAGAGAGAAGGAGGGAGAGAAAGAAAGAAGCGGGAGGAAAAAAAAGAGGGATGGAGAGAAACAGCAGGAGATGAGATTAGTGATGGCAGAAGGCGGAAGCATCCTCACACACACACACACGGACTTCACAAACAAAACCAAAACCTGAGAGCGCACACACACTCACACGCACAAGTAGTATGTGTCTAATGTTTGAGGATGTTTATGTAAACGGTGTCTACATGTAACTTACTTCTGTACTAGATGAGAATCACAAAGATCTGACTAAAGCCTCGTTTACACACGTTGCTGCTAGTTACTCGCTACTAGCTCACTAGCCTACTCGCCACTCGATCATGGAACATTCGCTTAACGTTCCCGCAGCTTTAACTGCCAATGCACAAGTGAGAAGTACCGAACTCTGCATTCCAATTGGTTACTCGCTTACACGCCACGCTCAAAATTAAAATATTTTCAACTCGGGATCCGCCCACGTCGCATCGCTTGTGCTCGCCTCCTCATCTCGCTGGAACACAGAGACATTCTATTGACTTAATTCGCTGAGCGAGTAACTAGCAGTGACGTGTGTGAACGAGGCTTAATGCTGAAAACTGATGGAACTGACCTGTCTAATGTGAAAGCAAACATCCCAATGGGACAACTAAGACAGTTCTTGCAGAGTTCATACAGAACCAATTCACTGGCCAAACATACCACATCACACCACACCGCACTGCACAGTGCAGACTGCTGTAGGACCCGATCACAGGGTCCTTCAGGGATAGAGAAAGCGAAAGGGTCCAAAAAGGTCTTGTTGACATGACCATTTCGGCTCTATTACTTAAGCGCTTTACGGTCATTAGTGTCAGCTTGCATCTCTAAAGATCAATAGGTCATTTCAGATCAAATACTTTAACCCATCAGCCATATTAGGTCAGAGTGTGTGTGCATATATGAGTATGAGTATATGCATGCGTGTGCGCGCATGTTTTTTTGTTTTGCTGGGGAGGTACATGTGTGGTAAAGTAATCGCGCATCAGTTGGTCAATTACAGCAAAGTATGTGTGTGTGTCAGACATTCCGTTGTCCGGTAATTACCGGTCATTGGCCAGAAAAAAAATTGAATGTCCGAGAAAAAAAATCTCACTGGTCAAAGTGTCCGTTTGAAATTTATAGTAGCCCAATGCCGTCTTTCTAAAATCTTTTTTTCTCTTCTTGGGCACACACAGTTCTAGCCTGTCTGCTGCCATAATAATAGCAGATTCAGGCCATGGCTCATGTGTTAGCTTTCTATTTCCCTTCGTCTCAGCCATTGTGTAATGCGTTTCACAAGTTCACTGTGACTTCCTCGAGATTGATCCCAATGAGAAGTTCTTTTTTCAGTTTGTTTGTAGCAGTAGTAGTTTATTAGTTTGCTGGTCGGGGGTAACTGTGAGAATACTGGCATTCATTGCAAAAACAGTTGGAAAATGGTAGCTTAAATTCGGATGGGGCGATGCCTGGACATAAGCGCATTTGATGGCTTATGGTGCTATTTTCTGCCGAGATTGTGCGTGTGGTAGCCTAGGCGATCATCTCGAGGGAAAATATCAACGTTTGAACAAGAAGTTATGTTGTGTAGGCTTGTGAATGGCTCCAGCAATAGCACATCAAATGGGATGCTTCAGAGCCGTCTGCTTGCTTGCGCTTCGGATGCCCTATCCCCCCATTCCCCAGCTGAGCTGACATTATATTTAAATTCACTTGTACTGTTCACTTGTTCGCAGTGCGCTTACTGATGAGTTAAATTGGGGAAATTAAATTGTCGCTTTGTAATCGTTGTTTCCCACTACCGGTTTGTTATGTAGGCTATGATAGTGACGATGTGTGACAGAGAGGTGCGCGTGCTGTGTAATCGTGAGCGCATTGAAGAGTTGGTGTCGAAAGTTGTATTGCCGTGGAGTGACTGACAGTCTCCGTGTGCACAGAACGTGTCTGTCTGATCTTATTGCATTTAACAGAGTTGGTAGGGGTGTTTAGTTGTTCATGCACGGTCATGTGCAGGTCATGCAAGTGAGAATAGTGTGAAATAGCATATTTGACCGGCATGTTATTAAAATGTCCGGAAGATGAAAACTCGGTCGGTCATTTGTCCGGCAGATTTTTTTCCTAACGGAAACGTGTGTGTGTGTGGTGGCGTAAAGAGAGGCCACTGGTTCTATGCTAGACCTTGTAGGCTCACACACCCATGCAAAAACTCATCCATGGTCTGTCTTGTAAGAGTGAGAGTTTATTGCGTGGGTGTACATGTGCACAGTCCGAAGATGACAAAGGCACAAGGCGTGTTAGTGTAAGTGAGTGAGATCTGGACTCAGATGACATTGTGTGATTGCTTGCCTGTGCTCCTTTCAAATCAAGCTGTTGATCGATCCACACACACACACACACACACACACACACACACACACACACACACACACACACACACACACACACACACACACACACACACACACACACACACACACACACACACACACACACACACACACACACACACACACACACACACACACACACACACACACACACACACACACACACACACAGTGATGTGACAAAAACAGAGCAAAGAAGAGAAGAAAAAAAAAAAATCGCACTGCAAACAAAAGACCACGGCAGAGTACTTTGAGGCCTATCTGAACACACACGCAAGCACGCACGCACGCACACAAACAGGCAAGTGCATCTGCATGTGTTATCTAATCCCTGGCAGAGAGTGTGCACAGTAAAATAGTGTCCATGTTTCCTGCAAACACACACACTCGCGCACACACACACATGCTATGTGTTGCAGAAACTACTAGCAAATGAGACGTGTGTGTGTGTGTGCTGCATAGAACATTGTGGACAATTACACTAAAGCATTCAAGAGAGGCTCCCTCACACACAGACGCCGTTGCCATACTTACTGCTATCGATCCATCATTAACAAAAAGACACACACACACACACACACAGACACAGACACAGACACAGACACAGTCACAGACACACACACACACACCGACACACTAGTACAATAAAAGCCACAATCAAAGGGGGGGAAAAGAAAGAGAAAACTGAAACAGCCCCCACCTACAGAGAGAAAAAAAATACACTTACCACAAGCAATGCACGCACACACAAGCACACACACACACACACACACACACACACACACACACACACACACACACACACACACACACACACACACACACACACACACACACACACACACACACACACACACACACACACACACACGGAAAATACACCTACCACACACAATGCACACACAGACCTACACACAGACACACACAAAGAGACACTGACACTTCTATGAATGTGACACCTTTCCATTTGTCACGTTGAGTGTCTTGCACGGTGACCCCCATCCCCCTCCCACTACTGCACTACATCCTACTGGCAGACTTCCAGGAAACACAGCCACCACTACACGTCATATGAGACATTCAAGCCTTCACTCTATTCCACAGGAAAGAAAAGAAAGAAAGAAAGAAAGAAAGAAAGAAAGAAAGAAAGAAAGAAAGAAAGAAAGAAAGAAAGAAAGAAAGAAAGAAAGAAAGCAAGAAGGAATGAAAGAAAAAGATTAAGCCAGCCATATATCTTTAACTTTTCAATAAGTTTAATGAGGATTAAGTCCAAATACTTTAAGAAAGAGGGAGGAAAACTGAAAAAATGGGAAGAAAGGATAAAAAAGAAAGAGAGACAGAGATACTCTGCACCGCAATCAATGCATTATTCAAGCATTTATTACTCTCTCCCACACAAACACACACACCCAGCTTCATTAAGTAGCGAAGTATCAGTCTCTCTTGTACACACACACACACACACACGCACACACACACACACACACACACGCACAGAGCAAGTGGAGTTAGGAGTCCATTTTCTGAGCGAGGGCCGAGCGAGTGGGCACCACTGATGGCCACACACACACACACTGGAGTCAGGAGTCCATTTTCTGAGTGGGGGCTGAGAGGAGAGGAGAGGAGTGACTGAGCATCACTGAGGGCTCTGTTGTCCCGTCAGCCGGACATGACACCATCACACCATCCGCAGGCCACAAGAGAGAGGGCCCTCTGTTGAGACACACACACACACACACACACACACACACACACACACACACACACACACACACACACACACACACACACACACACACACACACTACTGGGCCAGGGTGTCTCTGTGTCCATCACACTCTCGTTCTCCCCCCCCTCTCTTCCTCTCTCTCTCTCTCTCTCTCTCCACTGAGACTTGGTGTCGGTGCGCCCATCACTTTCTCTCCTCTTCCCAGCCATCTATCTGCTCCATCTCCTCCTCTTCCCTTTCTTTCCCTCTCCTCCACCATCTCTCCCTCCCCCTCCATCTTTCCCTCTCTCTCCCTCTCCCTCTCCATCTCTCCCTCACTCTTTCTATCTTCTGCTGTCCGTCAATGAACAGAGGTCCCATTATGCAGAGCTGCATTCAGTGCCAGCACTGGCCAGGCCACTCATTCAGACCCAGCGGACAGGCCGACAGGACACAGAGAGAGAGAGAGAGAGAGAGAGAGAGAGAGAGAGAGAGAGAGAGAGAGAGAGAGAGAGAGAGAGAGGGAAAGTGAGGGAAAGTGAGGGAAAGTGAGGGGGAAAAGAGGAGAGAGGAAGGGGTGAAAAAAGAAGGAGAAAAGAGGGGGACGGACAGAGAAAGGGTTACGAGCAGATAAGGAGGAGAGAAAGAACGCGAGAGAGGGAGGGAGAGAGAAAAGAAGGGAAAAAAATAATTGTGGCCAGTCGTCTCGTCATGAATAGAGGAAGTGAGTGACCGAGTGGTCAGCATGCCGCCTTCTTTCTCATGTCTCTGGTGATGTCTGGAGCACAGTCTAATTTTACCTGGCAAGAGCTTGTGAAGAAAAGGTGGGCACGATATTCTCAGACTAATGGTTTATGGGGTCTAAAGATAATTTCTTTTCGAGAAGATAAATTACTCAGAAACATAGAGAGAGGAACTGTCAAGATTGGGCATGAAGTAGGGATGGCACAAACCGCACCGAAAACCGAAATCGTACAATTCACACACATGCACACTGTGCAATCCGTGGCAAACCACAATTCATGTACTGCCCAAAAAAATCATCACTTTGTAACTGCAGCTATATAAATATTGTTTAATATTCCCAGTGCACCATTTATCATGAACTAAAAAAAAGAACCGTAGAGAACCGAAAACCGTGACCTTGACACCGTGATATGAACCGAACCGTGAATTTTGTGAACCGTACCACCCCTAGCATGAAGCGTCTTCGTATCAAACACACACGGCACACTCCACTCTCCCCCTCACTGGGCTCCTTGCACCCAAGCACACACACTTACACTGCAGGGACATGGCTCCCACCCTCACCATGGAACACTCCACTGTCAGACTACCCAGGGGTGGTGTTGCGCTCTTTCAGCCATGTTTGACAACATTAGTCATTTCATTCTGGGTCTGTGAACACGGTACTGTGTACAAGCGCAAAAAAACACCAAGCACGCACACGCGCACACACACACACACACACACACACGGCTGCCTACATAAACAGACGGACAGACACACAAACTGCAAGACACAAACACACAATCAGACCACTCGTGCAAGCGCACGCACACACTTTAACCCCCCCCCCACACACACAGTTCAGTGCTTTTATTTGGATTGCAGCACATTAAAAGTTATACAGACCCAAATACTGATGGAAAATCACACACACACACACACACACACGCACACACACCCACATGTGGACACACGGACGCACGGACACATGGCTACCTGAGCAAAGGTCATGTGGGAAGGCCTCACGCCACGGCCGCAAACATCACTCAGACTGCTGACCTTTTCAGCCGCGCAAAAACCTACCCGCACACACGGACAGTAAAGCAACAGCCGCCTGTCAGATGGACTCACTTCATGGCAAATTCAGGTTACTCGCTAGGCAACACATGAATGGACATCAACACGCCTGCACATACACCGAGTAGTTGCGTGGTGCTGGCACACGGACACACACGGACACACACGGACACACACGGACACACACGGACACACACGGACACACACGGACACACACGGACACACACACACACACACACACACACAATTGCATAACGTCAGTGGGTCTGGGGTATATACTCTCATTTACACTGAAAGCAGTGCACACTGTGTGCACAAAAAGCCTTCTTGATGCCTCCTTCTCAACATTTTTTTTTAAAAATATATTATTTTAAGTACAGGGTATTGGTTACAGTTCCTGGAGCAATGCTCAAGGGCACCTTAGCCATGGAGTGAGATTAGGGAGTGGAAGATTCGGAAGGGATTCGAACCTGCAACCCTCTGATATTAAGCCCATCTCCTTAACCGCTTGGCCACGGCTACCCCTCGTTACCGCTCAATACAGAGTTGAGAAAAGCCAGACAGAAGACCGAAATAAAGAGCATGTATATTCTCCTGGCTTCATCACCACTAGGACAGTATGGCCATGTCAAGCCATGTGGAATGAATCACACCACTAAAATTTGCAAACCAAAAGAAACATCAACCGTAAAATATAGGACAAGTGCATCATTAATTCCATTAGAATCACAAGCGGAGAAAAACAAAATGTCATGTTAAATGAATCCCATTTTTAATTAATTATTTTCCCTCTTTTTTTCCAGGATAAAAAGAACATAATAGTTCCAACGACTATTCTGAGATTTCAGAAGAGAGTAAGTCCCAATGGGCTGCTTCGTCAACGTGAGCTAGCCCTAACCCTAACCTCTAGGGGCGCTATTGTAGTGCACTGTAATCCTAGAGGTAGAACATTAGACTAGAGATGACCCCAGCCCCCTTTTAATGGCAATCATGTCAGCCATTCATTTGTAGGTAGACCTGAGCAGTGTAAATGAATGGAGAAGAGGGCTCAACTCTGTAAAAAAATATTTTTTTTCCATCGACACACTATACAAGGACAACAGTTGAAATGTGCTGCTAAATATCTACCCAACTGATATGAACTGATTTTAAAATGCATCTTATCGACTTATATGATCTAAGTAGATATTTAGTCTGCAATTTCAAATTTGGTCCTTTATGTAATTTTTTGACAGAAGAGGGCGTGTTCTTCACTGATTTGCGATGCATTGACCTAAGAGCACAGGTCTAAGTCTTACTTACAGAAGATGGAAGCTGAACTTGTCGCTTTCCAGTGCTGTCGCGAATTACTGTCACCTCTAGTCTAATGTTCTACCTTCATGACTATAATGGCTTGGTCCAATTGGCAGGATGCGTTTCGTGCCTGGTAAGTCGAGGGCTGTACCCTTCCCTACAGAGTGTCTTTGGGGAGGTAGCACTAGTATAATTTGTGTGGAAGACCCAAGAAGATGACCTATTAAAAATGTCATACAAAAAAAATGATATACGTATGTATATAATGCAAAAATTGAGACAGAGTAAAATGAGAATAACACCCAGACAATCAAACATGCTGTAAATGGCAATGTTCTTGATTGGTATTCCTTGATAAAAAAGCACATGTTTAGGACATGAAAAATCATTGGGGCACATGGGATGTCATACATTTGGGAAAAAAAACATTAACAAGACAACGGTGCGTGACTAGGCCATGAAGTAAAACAAAATGAACTTCAACAGAAACACTCCGCAGTGTTATTGCATTGATTGATTGCACAAATGGAAATACTACTCTTTCATTGTACTGAAACGCTACACTTGCCAATCGGAAACAAAGCAGACTATTGTGACTGCCAACCAACAGAGTGGAGAAAAAACAAGCAAACAAGCCTGACACTGAAAACACTGTTGAATGAAATACTCTGCAGCTTCACTAAGCTCAACTCAATGCTAGTGTGCCACTTGCCATCAGTTCTCGCAGTGCCAGATAAACCCTCACGCAAACCCATTTGTTCTCACCCAGTCCTAAAGTGTGCTTGACTGCAGCTAATTCCTGTTACATGGATTTTTGACAAAGATTGAAATTTCATTTTCTCCAGACTCTAATACGCAAGTTTACTCTCAGATAAGGAAATGTGGGTTAACATACAGATATCAATACTAAGCAGAAATATAAAGAGATTTTAGTGAAATCATATAAACCTTTGGTTAAAAGCTACTATAGTTTCACTTGTCACAAAAATGCTATACCCTTGACATGTTGCGCAAGTGAAGGTTTATGCTGAGAGGAGGCTCTGCCATGCCTGTACTTGTTCGACACTCATGCCTACACCTCCCGAAGTGAACATGCATACCGTGGAGGACGTCTGAAGATAACGTTAGCTGAGCTCTACAACTACTGCAAGGGGAGAGGGTGAGGGGGGAGGTGAGGGTTGTGACCTATGACCCTCTAGGGGTCAAGCTTAGGCACCAGGGGCCACATTACAGAACAAAAAAAATCCTCAAGTTCTGCTCATCCTAACTTAAAGTTAGAAAGTCAAAAGATGAGAAAATAACTTACTAACTTTCTATAACAGAATAAATTATAACAAAATCAATTCTCGCCTGTGTGCAGTGCAGCTTCCCCATGTTATCTTTGGCTTCCTACAGGATGGGGTTGCAGAGTTGGGAAGTTGCTGTAATGAGGCACTGGTAGCTCAGGAGGGAGCCTGGTGGGTTTGCGTTACCTTTTGGGAAGGGTCATGGGGTTATGGGTCATGGGTCGTACAGAACCAGAGGGCCTGTTAGCATGGCTGACACCAGAAACAGCTGGTGACTGCTTCAACACACGTTACCCATGGAACAGGAGCGACAAGAGAGAACCAGAGTGTAAGGGAGCTATGGAGGGTGGAACAGAGAGACGGAGAGAAAGAGAGGCCGTTTCTCATATCGCGCACTTGTGTCAGTGCACTGAAGGCTGTAGGCACAATGCTCTGAGGTCTTTAGTGCATAGTGTCATGGAAAAGTTTGGGCACTATGCATTGTGCCCTTATTGGAAGTGACGAGGAGTGAGGCGAGCATAGCATTAGCGCGGAAAAATATTGGTTGGCTACTGTTTACATAGCACATCGTTTCATGACTGTATTTACATTTCCTTCACCCCAAATGGCCGCGATCTTGCATACAATACTTGTCTTGGCATGAAAAGGTTGGCGTCTTAGCAACATTACTTAAAGAATTAAGATACTCTTGAGAAAACTCTCCTACTGAGCTGAACGTCACGTCTTCCATTTCGTTTACAACATGACAGCCGTTTAGTGCGTGCAGTGTCCATCGTTCAAGCACTGCGTTTTTGACCGGTGTTATGGTAGCATCCGAGCACTTTCAGTTCACTAAATTCACTGACATTTCCAGTGTGAACACCCAACGCACTGAAACATAGTGCCTTAAGTGACTGAAGTGTACAAGTACACGATATGAGACAAGTAAAGTCAAGGCAGTGAGAGAGGAGAATCACACTTGTGAAAGAAATAACTGAAACTAACAATAAAGACTAAAACGAAGACAGAACAACGGGAAGAAAGGGGAAAGGGGAAAAAAATGAGAAACGAGAGAGCAAAGAACAAGAGAAATTGGAAGAAGAATGAAGGACAGGATAGCTCTTGACCTACAAATCCTGCTGCAGAGTGGAGTGTTGGCAGAGTTGTGGGTCTGTAAGCCAAATGACAACAACAACGACTATCCTACCCTATCCTGTCTTTATCCCAAACCCCCTGTGGAGTCAGCCCTCCACGGCCCACCCAGCACTCAACCCCTCTGAGCCCCACTCCCCCCACCCCCCTTTACTGACCCACCCCACAGTGGGCTCCCTTCTGCTGCCAGCCAAAGCTGGAGCTCTGGGCCTTCTCTCTTTCTCCTTCTACTGTACTCATTCCCTTTTCTCAGCTTTTATTTTGGAGCTTATTTCGGCTCCCGAAGGCTAGCCTTTGTGAATGTGCACGCATGCACGCAAGCACGCACGCATGCACGCAAGCACACACACACGCACGCACAGCTGTTCCAGTGGAAGATCACAAGAACGCTGAGCAATCAGGCCACAAACAGGAGAGAGAGAGGGAGAGAAAGAAAGAGAGAAATAGAGAGAGGGACAGAGAGAGAGTGGCAGTCAAGGCAAGAAAAAAAGAGGGGGAGGGAGGAAGAAAAAGAGTGAGAGAAGGAGTGAGGGAAGAGTGGTAGAGGGAAGGAGGGGCAGAGCGCGTAAAAAAGGGCAGGAGAGAGAGAGAGAGATTTACAACTGCTACATTCCTCAGGACAACAAGCAGCGGAGTGGGCTTGGCCTGGAGTTTTTCCCTCTTTTCTTTCCCTCCCTCTCTCTCGCTCTCTCCATTTCCTTCATTCTCTCAATCATTCCCTTGCTCACCATCTTCTTCTCTCCCTCCTTCTCTATCTGTGTCTCTCCGTCCTCTTTGTTTCCCTCTCTCCCTCGCTGTCTCAGTTTCCCTCCCTCCATCTGTAGCCGTTTCTCTCCGTCCCCCTTTCCTCTCTTCATCTGCCTTTCCCTGTTCCCCTCCCTCCATCTCTCTCACCCTCTCTTTCTCCATGTATTCCTCCTCTCCATCTCTCTTTCACCGTTTCCCTCCCTCAGTCTCTCTTGTCCCTCCTTCCATCTCCCTCGTCCCTCCCTCCACCTCTCCCTCTCTCCCTGCCCCTCCCCCTCTCCATCTCTCTAGGGGTCAGATCTCATGGAGGAAAACATCCAGTGTCTAACAAGGCAGTTAGCTCTCCTGTCTCCTCTCCAACTGCACTACACTCTGACAATGATACCAGAGGAAGCTGCAAGCTGATTGGACAGTTGGCGAGACCTCCTCTCTTCCTCCTCCTCTTCCCTCTTCCAGTGGTGCCATCAGATCCCCTTCTCTATCAGTTTGCACACACACACACACACACACACACACACACACACACACACACACACACATCAACAAGAAAAACAGCTTCTGCAGTTGTAAGCAAGTCACCTGAGCTCCAGACTGCGAGGGGTGAACTTCAGGTTATGCGTCTCTGTGTTGCCAACAGTAGCCCAAGGCCATGGAATCAGAGATATTCTTTATTAGACGTGACAAACTGCACCCTCTATATTTAGCACCCAGCTACCGACGTCGCCTGATACAAAAAGTTACACCATCAATTAAACCACAGCCGCCAAAACACACACGATACACAGACGCAACATGACACCATCTCAAAAGACGCAAACACACAAACATACACACATTATGTCAAGACACAGAATAGTCAGACAAAAAACAAAAACACACAAAATATTTAAACTAAGTTAAACTATGGTTTTGCAGCTACTAAAAAAAGAAAAGCCAAATGAGTTGAAAGTACGGAAGACAAAATGAACGGGCCTGAAAGTAGTTGTAGATAAATGTTTAAAAAAACAGCGCAAGTAGGGTGGTATTGCGCAAGCAGGGTGGGTCGGGTAAACAACATTCTACACGCAACGGTGCACTGAGGCCTTCCTTTAATTCAGGTGAAGTAGGCTGGTGGCTCTGCCGGTGGAACGCAGTCATAGCCATTGAACTGCTAAAACATTACGCAGAGCCTTGAGTAACATAACTTCGTCAACAGACAACTAGAATTCATTCTTGGCCCACACGGCTGGACACTGGACTTTTAACACCGGTGACCTGGGTTCATCTCCAGCCCTGTCATTTGCCGATCCTTCTCAATCTCTCACTCCCCACTCCTGAACTCATGCTTACTGCCCTGTCTCAGTCTTTACAAAAATCTGGTAACAGCAAATGTATGACATGTTAATAATATGTAAAAACAAAAATCTGCTTCTGTTTAAGGCCCTGGTAGCTATTCATCCCACTTCTCCACCCTATTTTGACAACCCTGCCCCCAATGTCACTAGCCACAGACCTCCTCTACTGCCTATGGAACACAAAATGTATGTTTTGTATTCAAGTCTACACGGGCCACAAACCTATCCCAAGCTGCTTCTGGAAAATGAAAATCCAAAACCCCAAATTCTCAGCTCCTTTCAGGACAAAATAGAGTTCATTTCAAGCATTTCATGACCATGCTATGGATGGGTAGGGAAGTGTGTCACACAGCTGGGAAGCAATACAAATACACCCCCACCCCCCTTCATCAGCACATAAGATTACTCACTCTTCATATGAGCTGACCTAGCTCCCCCCCCCCCCTCCCTCCCCATCTCTCTACACACACTTCATGTCAGCTGACAGTGACACACAAGTGTCACACGCACACACGCACACTTTGTATGAGCTCTCCTCTGCCACGGCAAGTCCACCAGGTGCACTAGAGATCATGATTCATGACTCACCACTCATTGGAGATCGACCTCCATACCACAGGAGTAGAGCAGCAGTACAACACTGAGACGCCCCTTAGGGGATACATACTGGGTTACTCTCTCTCCCCGCCTCATAGCCATTCATGTCAGGCCTGGCACACCTCAAGTCTTGGCTTGTCTACTCGTTAGATCCGTGTTGCTAAAAGTGTGCTCTGTGGTGTTCGATCTGAAAGTGTCCGGTCGTAATAAAGCCCCCAAAAGCCCCCCAAAAAAATACTTGGGAAAAGTCACAGAGTGGGAGGTGGTTAGTGGTCCATTATTTTATGTCCTCGATATGAAAAAACTTCATGACTCATGTCACTGTAGCACAGCAGCATCACAATACTGGGATCCCCTTAGGGGATACATACTGGGTTACCGTCTCCCTCGCTCTCATAGCCATTCAAGTAACTGTCTCTCTTATAGCTATTCAAGTCAGATCTGGCACAGGTCTGCGTCCCTATGGGCATGTAAGCCCTTACGTGGGGGTGCTTAACATGCTGTGCCGCAGTGCATCCCCCTATATCTGAGACTTAATGGATAGATGCAAAACCCCATTTAGCTGCAACTTAGCTTGCATGTCCATAGGGCACACCAGTTCAAGTCTGGTCTGAGTCATACCTCAATGCTACACTATTTCGGTCTCCTCTCACACCGTCCCGTCATAATTAAGATATAATTAAGAATGGAGGTCGCTGGCGGTCCATTCGTTTTTGTTTAAGAGTCGTCCTTGATATGGAACACTTTGAAAAACAAGCAGCACTTCTATGCATGACTCATGACACTGGGGCGCACCCAAGATTTCCAAAAGAGTAACAATAATATGGGTAAACACCAAGATAAAAAAAAAAGTTTGCAACCAGTCACTGGATCACGCTGATGTCTCAAAGCAGAGGCAAGAGGGTAGAATCAGCTGCAAGGGAGGGGCGATGAGGGACACTCACTTTGGTTTACTGTGGAAGACAGAAACAGACAAGACCCAGCATAATACTGTACGTCTGGCTGCTAATAGATGAACTACAAGACAAAAAAAGGTTGAGACCAACCACACTGAATCACGCTGATGTTTTATCACAGGGGCATGAGGTTACATTCAGTGCCAAGGGAGGAGAAATGAGGGTCACACTGGATAACTATGGAAGAAAATACAAACAACACTGAGACTATGTCTGGCAGCTACTCTGAAGCATCTGTCTTAGGGTTAATCAATTGTGACGGCAATGAAAACTAAAAAGGTCAATCATGATGGTCCTTGGGACAAAAAGTTCTAAGACACGAGACCAGGCCCTTGAAATCACACTGGTGCTTCCAAGCAGAGGGCAGAGGTTAGAAACATTGGCAATAAGGGGCAAGGAGAGGGACGGAGGCAGGGCTTTTGCGCTGGGCCTAGGGCCCACCAGTATTGGTGGTGGGGGCCCCTATTATGACTTTGGCAGGCCGTATTAGGGGTAGGGGTGGGGGGGAAGACAATCAGTGTCTTGCCCTGGGGCCCAGTGTGCAATTGTTCAGCCACTGGGTGGAGGGAGGAGGGCTGGAGTGGGGTTGGCGAAAGCAGGGTCACACTGGTTTACTCTGGCAGAACACAGCGCTGCCATTCCCCAGTAGGCCAAACAGAAACTGTACTGTTTCACAAAGCCGCCCACTCAGCATCAAATGAATTAGAGCTGACTTGAACTGGCCGGCATTGACGATTCCCAGACAAGACCCATCTCGGGGTACTGCAAGCCTGCCTACAGCAGTAGGGAACCTCTCAGCTGATCTGAAACAGCATTGTCCAGATATGGCGTCTCTCCTACAGCAGTCCAGAAAGGCACTAGCGAACATCTAGGCCAATCTAGAACACCAAATCAGGAACGCGATGGGAAACTCCCTCAGCCAATCTAGAAAAGCAGAGCCATTCATTTTTCTGGAGCAGGTCAAAATACAAGTCCATCCAAGTACTGCAAATCCTGGTACAGATACAGTCGTCGGGAGCCGAGTGGCTGATCTACTAATATTGCAAGGTCCTGGTGAAACCCCTACTCCAGTCTAGAAATGCAGCACAGAGATGTGGTCAGTGATTCCCAACCGGGGGTACGTGTACCACACAAGGGGGGTAGGTGAGAAATTGTAATAAATGTATACTATGAAGCAGTCACACTGGGAGAGGAAGAGCTATACGCCATGAGTGAAGGGGTAGGTAAATGGTATGACAAATGGCTATGGGGGTAGGCAAGACAAAAAGGGCTCATCTAGAAGTCCAAAGCACAGAAGCGCCTGGAGAGACTGCTCAGCTGATCTAGAACAACATTTTTGGGGGGTGGGGGGTGCAGTTCCAAACACAATGCATGCCTAATGCAATACTGCAGTCTGTAGAACACATGGGTGGTTGACATGACGCCCTGTTTTTACGTAACATTAGTTAAAAACCTACAAAAATTATATTTTTCTTCTTGAAAACAAATGTAAATGAAAGAAGATGTGGAACATCATGTTTCATATTAGTCTTAGATGAGGAGAAACATTTTTGTTCAGATTTATGGAAAGGTTTATATGTCGAATGTCCTGTGGTGTCACTGTAACATTAACATTAATAAAACCTGGAATATATACAGCTATAAAATAAACCAACAACATTTTGAATCATTTATAAAGCATTTGGCATGATTGCATAAATATTAGCCTTATATTAAAAAATATGAATGTGAAAAAAAAAACTCAATACAGTGATATACTAACTACAAGTTCAATTTCGTAACACAAATTGCGTCCTGCGGGGTGACATGTAAGTCAGGTTTGTGGATGGGCAGCTGCAAGGCCAACTACAAGGGTCTTAAAGACAGGCTCCTAACCAGTTAAACCTCGGTTATTGGAGAGATGTGTGGAAGTTTAAGGTGTCAATATGTCTACATATTGCAATGTTTCTGTCACACAATGCTTAGGATCATTTATGGTGTCCCGTGGTGTGACTCCTCTTATGGAAGGAAAAAAGTTTTTTATGTGTGAAAACACATGGTTAAACACAATGTCATTATCTAATTAGCATGAGCTTGGAAGTCAGTCACGAACACAAAAGGATTAAAATGTCCACAATGCAGTGAATTTCCTGTGGTGTGACATGCTTAGGCATTGTGTTACTCAATCCTTACTGATTTTTCATGAATCATGCAAGGATATAAGGATACCAGGAGATTTATTTGTCACATTCACACAATTATTACAAGTAATACAGTGAAACCATGCAGTGAAATCACAGTACGCCTGTGCGATGCATAGGTGTGTGTGGGTGGGGGTTGGGGTGCGGGTGTGGGTGGGGGTTAAAGGAACAATAACTTAGCAGAAAGAGCATTGGGGATATGTTTGTGCAGAATATTAATCCTTTTATTGTATCTTACAGATATGTCACACCAATGATGTCACACCGCAGGACACATTTTCCCAAAAATGGCAAAAATTGGGCGAAATTCCACAAACCACTGACATCCCCATTTTTTTCTACTTTCTTTCCAATTTTTCCACCCATTTTTTCAGGAATTTGAATCCGTTTCCTCCTTTAAGTGTGTTACGGCCTAAACGTCAACCACCCACATACATGTTACAAGTGTACAAATGTTCAAAATGGATGCATTGTACTTCTTTTTCAATTGATGACACAGAATTCTGGAACATTTCACAGCAGAAAGCATTTATAATACATTTTAAACTTGATGTATTACATGTAGTCAGATTACAATAATATTCAGTGGACTGCCAAACCATTCGCACATTTATAATGAAAGAGTATCAGCTGATATGGGATTGGGGATTCAACAAAAACACTTGAATGTCATTTTATTACACTTGACAAGTGTTTAGTAAGTCCGAAAAATATAAACTTCAAAATTGAGAACGATGGATGATAGAGATGTATTCTAAGCCTCAGGGTACTTAAACCCAAGAGCTGTTCCGAGCCCTTTTGAAGGTGTACCCTTTATTGCCGTGGTGAATCATAAATAAATAACACATTCATATTCATTAAAAATACATGGGCTACTCATTTCACTTTCACCCATTTCCCATGAGAGACAATGTAAGTTAGTTTGTGGTAAAGATAACATGGAGTCTGTAAAATGCAGACTACACATGTGCGTGTGTCTTACATCATTTCCAACACCTGATATAACGCCTGCACAATCAGTAATCAATAGGAACACACTGGTACTAGGCCTTCAGGAGGACTAAATCAATAGTCGCCAACCTGGCTATAGGAGTGGAGTGGTATCTTGAGGCCGTGTGTGTGTGCGTGTGTGTGTGTGTGTGTGTGTTCTTGAGACTGTGGAGGATTGAGCATTGAGCTGTAAGGTACAACATGGTGTCTTCTGCTGGAAGTGAGTGTGTCCGTGTGGAGTGGTGCCTTGAGACTGTGGAGGATTTAGCTGCAAGATACAACATGGTGTCTGCCGTAAACTGTCATGGTGTCTGCCGTAAACTTGTGTGACTGTGTGTGTGTGCGTGTGCGTGTGTGTGTGTGTGTGTGTGTGTGTGTGTGTGTGTGTGTGTGTGTGTGTGTGTGTGTGTGTGTGGAAAATACACGCTCGGCTGATTATTGCGAGGTGCATGGCATGCTGTCTCATTCACATACAAAATATGTAAGGAACAACGGCCGACGAGGTGTCCGGATATCAAGGGAAATAATGGACGAGGCAAGCATTGGCAAGCGTTTGGAATGCTAATGGCCCGTGTATACCAGGCGCTACCTACGCGACCCAGGTAGCTGGGGAGGTTGAAGAAGTTTCACCATGAATTGGCTTTATTCGCTCTGGACGCGGCATTGACATGTTTGATTCAGCTAATCACATAACGGCTCCGTCTTGACAGCCTGGGACATTCGTCGATATGAACGTTCCAATTGGTTTTCACAGAACCGCTTCATAGCGAATTCGCTTAAGATTAGCTTGAGTTTAATCGTCAAAATTCGCTCTGATCGCTAAAGAAGCTTCGCCCCTGTCGAATTCGCTCTGGTAGCTTTTTCGCCTTCCCTCCACAGAGAAATAATGACTTCCATCGCTCTGGTCGCGCAGTTCGCTTTTGGTGTACACGGAGCTTAAGGGTTTAGCATCCACATGATTTCTACAGGGTTTTCACTTGAATATAGTCAGCATTCCAAATGAAGATTCAGTGCGCGTCTAAGTTAGCCGCATAACTTTATAGGTGCCCCGTTCTCTGGGAATAATGGACAACTGCTCAGCCAATCAGAAGACGTTCTTTCTGTTCACTGGTTGATAAGATGTAAACATTCACCATCATAGCTTGCCGATCTTCTTTTCTCTCTTTTGCACGTTCCTATGGGCCGTCTGCACTGTCTCTGTGCGTGCAGCATGTGCATGCGAGGGAGATCTCAATGTGGGAAATCAGAGGCATTTAACAAGCCAAAAGACTGTGTGTGAGTGTGAGCGTGCGTGTGTGTGTGTGATGAGTCTTGAGGTTGAGAATGAGATGACAGACATCTGTGATGAGAATTTGGCTGCTATCGCTGCAATTGGACGAATGAGGTGTAATATTTTGATAAAGCGGGCATCCCCGATGACGAATCTCTGTTTATGTGTTGTGATTTTGCGCTGGCAATTACACCGTAGTTTGCTTTGGGTTGTTTGATGCATCATCCTGTGCTATATTGTGCCTTTGTTGTGGCAGGTTCTTACTTGCGCTGCATTAAATTCTCTTTTGTACGGATTCAAGTGGTGTGTGTATCATGTTGCACTGTGAATTACACTCTTATTTTGTGTTTAATAGCCGTGTTGGCTTTGTGGCGCTGGGTAGTGCTTGCGTGTGTTGCGACACTTTGCTGTTGTATCTTGTATCATGTTAGAATAGATGTTATTGAGTTGCGTATTTATGCTGCGATCCTGTGGTGTTTTGCAACATTGCGTTGTGTTGTTGTGTTGGCGGGCCCCGAGTACAGCATAGCCAGCCACTCAGCCCACACCTCAGCAGGGGACGGTAGCGTGGGTGGAGCAGAGCATAGCAGAGCAGAGCAGCCTGCCTACCCATAATGCAACACTAGCTCTCCTCTCACTCGCTCGGTCGGTCGCATCCGCGCTCTTCCCGCGAGTCATGGCATTTGGCCTTCCGCTTTTCGTTCTCTTCTCCTTACGTTCTCTCGCTCTCTCCATCCCTTCATCTGCACTCACCCCGCTCCCCCCCCTGCTCTCTGCATCTTCATCATGGCCTAATGCAAATCCTGTGTCCCTCACTCCTCCTCTTGCTATCCTCCCTTCACCAGACCGTGGCGTTTGGCCTTGATCTCGGCCCATTTACCTCCTGCCCTCTTCCCTGCCCACATACACCCCACATCCCCCACACACACTCACAGTCTTAACCAATGACATAGATTCAAGCTACAGTACCTATCTGTTAAAGAAAGGCTGCACGCTCGTCTCGACTCCAATTCTTCTATTTAGTGGGATAGCATGCTGAGGATGGCATGGGCCGAGATGGTTTGTGTGCCATGCTGTCCAGTCCTACAAGAACCATACTCGAAAGTGTGGATTTTTTATAGTAGATGTACTGATGCATTTTTGAGAAAAGGTACTGTCAGACTATACAATCCTAATTTCAGCCTTAATATCTCAGCCTCTGCACATACATTAAAACAGGAAATAAAAATAAATGTAACAGCCAAGACCCTCATCTTGCATTGAATTAAAAAAAATTCAGCTCTAACATGCCAACATATATCATTTACAAAACACTCAAATTTCATGAGCCTACAGCTTGCATGATGCAGCTCCCGGCACTAGAAACAATGTTGCGCTACACAGCATCCGGCAACAACGGGTTAAACAATTTGGAGTCAAGCGCTTCCTCAACAAACTATAGGACCTCTCCATCCTCTCCTCGGTCTGTGCTCATTCCTCACCCTGACGTCACTGTTCTGAGCGGCTGCATGCTGCTTCAGTGAGCCGAGCTGGACCGGCGCCAGTATTTTTGGGGCGGCACCTGTCACTTCTCACTCAATAGAAGCCAACAGAACCAGTTTCAGATTGAGCAGCAAGCTTGCTTAGGAGCAGCACCCTCACTGTGGCGGTGGAAGCATGCTCACTGTAAAAACAGACCGCATGAGACAAACACACTGACATGTGCGTGTGTGTGTGTGTGTGTGTATGTGTATACACTGGACAATGTTCAATTCAAAAGTGAAGCTACCGCGGGGTGGGGCACAACCCGGAATCTGGAAGAAAATTGCCATTTCCCCTTCATCTCTATGGGAAGCTTGAAACAATGCATCTACTTTAAAATTCTTGCAGAGTCTACTCTATTTCGTGCAAAGAGTAGTTCCCGTCAGTTTCAAACAATCCAAATATTTTTTCCGGCAGTCTGTACAGTGAGGGTGTAGAAACCGCCCATCCAGTGGTGACGCTGCTGGAACCATACAAGAGAACCACTGAGGGTTAGCGCTCTGTTGCTACGGGTTACCATTTAAAAACGGCCATCATCGAGAGACTGCATAAGTGAACACCCTGGTAACTCCACCAGCCTGTGCTTGAAACTTATGCGAGGGAACAAAAAAAGGGGGGAAAGGCCAAGGTTCAGCAAAGCGGTCTTAACAAAAAGTAAACGAAAGCAGAAGTAAAAGTGCATTAAAGACCTGACTTGCAGAATAACGTCATACAGCTTGTGCCAAACACATGCCAATGAGACTCATTAGAGTCATCAGAGACTCATCACAATTCACAAAATGTCCTGTCTTGACGGTACATGTACGCCCACACACACACACAAACTCACAGAAACACATAGACACACTCATTGAAAACGCTCACTTGTGACCAGCTGTGGGAGGCTCAGTGACCAAAGGTTGATACTCTTGGGCTATAACACGTGTGTTCTGTTACATAACATACAGTAAGTAATAGTGGGTAAAGGCCAGTCTTTGGACAAAAGGATTTAAATAAAAATGCAAAGGCTTTCCATTTTTCAACTCCCTTCTTCACCCTCCTTCCACAGACTTGAGAACTAAGGGACATAACTAACACTGCGGAAGTCACCCCTGAGACTGTCTAAGATTAGGTTTTAACCGTCTCTGTCTGGTCACCCCACCCCAACCAGGTCCCGGACCCACGTCCTTGTTGCTATGGTCAAAGTGTATGTTTGCTAAAGAGCCTGGTTTATTGGTGAGGTACAGGGCCAGGAAACATTCACAACACCCCTAGTGATGGCTTTTCATCACACTCAGGCACACATAGGCCAAATATGCATTTCAGTGGGAGACTCTGGCAACACATAGGCTAAGCATTGCTGACAAAGAGGGTAGACATAGACCACAGATCAGTCCCCCATGGCTACAGGAGTAAAATGAAGGTCAGTTACAGGTTTATTTCAGACTAGTCTGTACTAGCTCAGGTCACAAGGTAGCATAGCAGATAAAATAGTATATCTGTCACTGACTTGGATATCCATCACTGTTAAATGAATAGAACTTCAATTTGTCTTCAAAAGAAATATTACGGCCCTATCGTTGCACTAACAGTGGGGCCCTCGTCTACTATGCGGCTGACCGAGGTTCGATTCCGGTCCAGGTCCTTTGCCGACCCTTCCCTGCTCTCTCTCCCAACTCGCTTCCCGTCTCTCCTCCACTAAGCTTATCCTTTCATGCAAAAAATAATAAAGGCTTAAAAAAAGTCCTCAAAAATTTTTTTTTTTAATTGTAAGGGACACTGGTCCACTTCAAAATGACTCAAAACTGGAGCACTCAAATACTTTTCTCCACCCACCCCCATTTGTGGTTTCAGGAAGTTGTAAAAGATCCAGAAAGAAGACCTCAGGACACAGCTGAGCCTGAGTGTCACAGTGCTAACTACCTCTGTTCTTGGCCACTGAGAACAGCCAGATTTGGACCAGAACAGAGGCAAAACTGAGCCATATTGAGAGGCTGAGGTCCGGGAAGTGCTGACCATGTGTGTTTCTCTAAACATTTCCCACTTCTCACAAACACAGGCACGCAGACACACACACACACAATCTGTTGCGTCTTCCTCAAACCTCAATCGCTCTTTACAGACACGACAGTGGACACGCACGCACACACACGAAACGTTCTGCATGATACAGAGGCACATGAGGGTCCATCATCCAAGACCAGGAACTTGTGGTCAGTTACTCAGAGCCGAAGAAGATCCATTCCTGAAAATCAAGACTTAAAAATGACAAACAGCTAACAGTAATCTGTTGCATAAGAGTAATGTTGGCCAACAACAAGAAGAGAGTGTGTTTATGTGAGAGAAATAAGTGTGATCCAGGGAGAGAGAGAGAGAGAGAGAGAGAGAGAGAGAGAGAGAGAGACAAAGACAGTGAAAGCCAGAGAGCAAGAGAGTGAGAGAGCGATAGAGTCTCTACCAAAATGTAGCAGTGTGACCCTGACAAACATATCATGGTCAAGGTCAGATAAGTGGGTCACGATAATCAGGTGCCCTGAAGTAAAAGCTGCAGCGGCCTAAATTTGATCTGGAGGCCTTGAAAGAGTATTCTTATGCTTCTGGAATCTTCCCGGAATGGAACCGTGTTGCTAGCCACTGTTGCAATGACGACCGATAAGAATGGCGTCAGTAGTCACGACGACCCATTGATAAAGGCAAGACGAAAAGGGATGCAAACAGAGAGTGTCAGATCAAGGCCTTAGTGTTCTCAGATCTGGCAATTGGTTCAGTCATTTAGTCTCACATATCCAAATACATTGGTAATCAAAGATGGATAATATAATGCAACATCCCATAAAAACAAAAATAAGCCTTGACATGTGGAAAAATTGACATTTCCCATGTCATGTGGTATGAATGAATATCACCATGACATTTCTTTTTCTCTGACCATTTCAGCAGCTCTATCTGGGCATGAAAATCTCATACTAGCTTTAGTGGCGCACCGCACTGAAC
Organism: Engraulis encrasicolus; assembly: GCF_034702125.1. Lineage (NCBI taxonomy): Eukaryota > Metazoa > Chordata > Actinopteri > Clupeiformes > Engraulidae > Engraulis > Engraulis encrasicolus. The sequence goes on from NC_085868.1 coordinate 2,289,357, forward strand.
TGTGGGCTACATACCCATGGGGACCCGGGTTCGAATCCGGCCTGGGTCACAACCCTACCCCATCTCTCTACCGACCATTTCCTGTCTGTTCGCCACTGTCCTGTCAAACAAAGGCACAAAAAGCCCTTTAAAAATGACATCAGCTTTGGGGGATCTCCCCGTGTGATCCAATAGAAATTTAGAATTCCCCATGCCTGATCAGTGACTGACCTAAATTTCAACATAACCTCAATTTGTACTGGATTAATCATCCAGACTTGCTCAACAGACAGTATAGAACTACGGCACCAAAGGAGCACAAGCACATAAGCTTAAATTTGGGGGGGTTGGGCCTTTATTTGGACAGGACAATGAGAGAGAGAGAGAGAGAGAGAGAGAGAGAGAGAGAGAGAGACAGAGAGACAGAGAGACAGAGAGAGAGACAGACCGAGAGACAGACCGAGAGACAGAGAGACAGAGACAGAGGATCAGGAAATGACCAAGTCACAATCAAACCCGGGTGCAAGGTGTAATGGCACGGCGCCTTAGCCCACTGGGCCACCATACCAACCATGCACGCACGCACGCACGCACGCTCGCATGCACACACTTCTATTCACCACTGTTCATTCATCTTCTCCTATTGCCATTGCCCTTCACTTCACTCATCGGGGAGAGAGGATTTCCACTGGCTAAATCAACAGTGATCCCACAGGGCTGATCCGTTTAGGCTCATGCCCAGTTGATGGCTTTACGCGATAATAAATAACCATAACAGTCCATCACTGCCTGTCCCCCGCCACACTGCCTCCCCTAATCAGATTGAGTGTGTGTCTGTCTGTGTGAGTTTGTGTGTGTGTGTACTGTGCTGCTCACTTTTTCACAGCGACGGGCCACGTTGAAATTGGAGGACGGAGTTTTGTGCATTACTGCACTATCTGTCGCTACCTGGCGCGGTAATCCAACAGTTTAGGAGCAGGGACGAGGTAGAGGTTGGGGGTTGGGGGGGTAGAGTTAGAACAGGATGATGACTCCCATCGAAATCCCATTGTGTGTGTGTGTGTGTGTGTGTGTAAGTAGGAAAGTCCCAACCTACTCCAGAAATATGCACTGTGCTACGAAGTACCTGTTGGCTACCGGTACCTATGAGAAGTGGGGCAGGGGGGTGGGTAGGAGAGCACAGGGTATACAATGTAACTACGAAGTAAGACTGACACTGAACGGGGCAGGAAGATGTAAGAAACAAACATTTAGCTACCAGGGCAAGTGTACTGCGTGTACCACCATTGATACATGTGCGGCTGGCTCAACGCTGAGCAATTTGTGGTGGAAAGTTTTCATTAGGTGATGTTGTGCCACAGAATGGTCCATGTATAAGAAACGCTGCACACATGCAAACTACTGTCCAAAGATGGACAGACTTAAGTTAACAGACAGACAGACAGATGTGATTGGAGCACAGACAGCATACCACAGCACTGGATGACAGACAGCCAACAGCCAGATGGTCCCCCTTCCATCCCTAATCACCTTTCACCAATACGCAATAAGCCCCCACCAGACGAACAGCTCTTCGCACCCAAACACCATTAAACAAACACAAGCCCATTAGAGCAAACATCACCACGACACCAATACAACACTCCATTCATCAAATAACACCACACAGACCAGAACACTGTTCATCAAATAACACCCCCATTAACCTAATCAAATAACATCACACGAATGCAAGACCATTGGAACAATCAAAGAGCCATTCAAAACACCAACATCAACACTGGAGAGGAACAAACAGCAATATGCCTCGAAAGAAAACAGCCCAGCATGAATTTGAACCACACACACGTCTCAAAAACAACCACACAAAGACAGGCATCAACAACACAGATAGGACCATGTTCAGATTCATTCCAAATCACCATCACAATAGTCCCAATTTCAAGAACACAACAGAAACTGACTGTAAAACTTAAATCCGCAATAAAAGGACAAGGAAAAAGAATTATTGTAGAACTCAAGCAGTGATGTAGTCTATGTAGATCGCAGGTACACGGAGTATACCCACTTCAAACTTTCAGGGATTTCAGTATGCCCACTTAAATTGTATTGATCCATTATTTCGAATAGCACAAATATATACAGTATACCCACTCCAAAAATTGCTCAAATACAGTATACCCATCATGAAAAAGTAGACACCACTGAACTCAAGGAACTGAAGGACAACGGGGGAAAGCACCAGGCACAAACCATCATACTGGCCTCGTTTACGCTTACATCAGACATTTCATTCAGAATTAACTCCACTTTCATTCTGAATACAACTTAATTCTGCTTCATGTAAACCTTTCAAAGTTTGGAATTTAATGAAAGTGCAATGTAAACTCGACAAAACTATTTAATTTTGAATTATAAATTGGGGATTAAAAACATCATGGAAACGTGGCCACTGAATGTTGAAGAACAAATAAAAACAAACAAAAATACAAAATGCATTACTGCCTCAATGACAAACATGTAAAGGAGGCTTTTTTTCAGTATTCGTTGTCGTACCGGATGCATGTCAGCTTTGCGTGTAGATCGACTGACATTCAAACAGAACACACATCACAAACACCATCATTTGCCCATGACATCATATCGTTCCGACCAACCAGTTCTCTCTTGACAGACAGACACAGAAACACACATCAAACAGAGCAGGTTTATTAACGAATCATGATCATCCCTTTCCGGATTACACACACACACGCACACACGCACACACACACTTCTCAGCAGGCAGGCAAACATGAACACACACACACACACACACACACACACACACACACACACACACACACACACACACACACACACACACACACACACAGCTAGGCAAGTGCCTGGCCCACCCCCATCATAGCAACATAAGGCTGTTGCTGAGCCAACAGTTGCTGTGCACAACAGACACAAAAATACCTCCTCCTCACGAGCACAAACAAGCTCCCAAACGCCACCCCCTCACCACACACACACACACACACACACACGAAGGCCCCTTGGGAGGAGAGGTTCATGATGAGATCTGCAAGCAATGAGAGTGAATTTTCTTCCTATTTACTGGATTGTATGCGAATGAATGAGAGACCTCAGTACGAACCTGACATCTAGACACACACACACACACACACACACACACACACACACACACACACACACACACACACACACACACACACACACACACACACACACACACACACACACACACACACACACACACACACACACACACACACACACACACACACACACACACACACACACACACACACACACACCTTATTTATCTGAATGACACCTCAACACTCCCACCTCCCTCCGCTTCACACACTTCTGAAAGCACATGCGCATATACGCACAGACACGCGCACGTGCGCACGCACGCACGCACACATTCTCGCAGCACTAGTCCCTTTCCCCAGCAGCAGTGGGTCTGTTGGAAAATATGTTTGACTGGGACATGAATCGCCAGAGCGTCTTCACACACGACAGAGAACTGACAGCTTGAGGAGTGGTGTGAGGCTGAGAGAGAGAGAGAAAAAGAGAGAGACTGGCCTGCGTGAGACTACAGTATTTGTCTGTGTGTTCGTGTGCGTGTGCGTGTGCGCGTGCGCGTGCGAAAGCGAACGAGTGTGAATGTGTGCATGGCTTTCCAGGCTGTGTGTAACCTTCCAGCTCCGCTTGGCTCCATTGCTTTCTTTCTCTCCAGAGATATGGGTCCATCTACGAGCCTTCATTCATTCCTGCATTCATTCATCCACAGAGATCTCAGGACATTGGGGACGAGCAGAGGCAGTACGATCTGTGTCTCAGTGCGCACACACACACACACACACACAAACGCTCACATGAATACAGGCGTGCGCGCACGTGCACGCGCACATGCACACGCACACACAGTGTGCAGAAGCAACACTGCCACAAATGGAGATACGTGCACAGAACAGTTTTGGTAGTCCACACACTAAACAGCTATATTTAACCACTAAACCAATCTGCTCTCTTCTATTATTGCTGTTTACTTTCCTTCCCTTCTCTGAAAGGAACAGGCACATTAACACAACACCCCCACACACACACACACGAGAGAGAGAGAGAGAGAGAGAGAGAGAGAGAGAGAGAGAGAGAGAGAGAGAGAGAGAGAGAGAAAAATATATTATGATTGAAATAAAAAATGATGTACTTCCTACAGACTACAAGAACAGGAGGCTTCTATTGAGCAAACGATGCAATCATACCTTTCCATTGACAAGGGGGTGGAAAGAAAGACAAAGAGAGAGAGAGAGAGAGAGAGAGAGAGAGAGAGAGAGAGAGAGAGAGAAAAATATATTATGATTGAAATAAAAAAATATGTACTTCCTACAGACTACAAGAACAGGAGGCTTCTATTGAGCAAACGATGCAATCATACCTTTCCATTGACAAGGGGGTGGAAAGAAAGACAAGAGAGATGGAGAGAGAGAGCGAAAGAGCAAGAAGATGGACATGAGGGAGGTGGAGAGGCCGGGTACCAAGTATGTTGAGAGGGGGTGGGGAGGGGAAAGAGAAAGAAAGCAAAACAGAGTGACAGATATGGAAACAGAGGAGAAGGAAGAGAGATGGGGGGGGGGGGAGAGAGACAAAGCGAGAGAGAGAGAGAGAGAGAGAGAGAGAGAGAGAGAGAGAGAGAGAGAGAGAGAGAGAGAGAGGAGGAGAAGAGAGAGGAGGAGAAGAGAGAGGAGGAGGAAGAGGAGGAGAGGAGGAGAGATGCTGGGTACCAAGAGCGTCTGAGAGAGCGGTGCCCTCCCTCTTCGGCTTGCTGAATGCCATGACATCATTGTGAGCGGGAGAGAGGAGTGACGCTGGCGGGTTGGGCTGCCACAGCACAGCAAAGCAGAGGCTCGCTCAGGTCCGGTGTGTGAATGTGTGTGTGTGTGTGTGTGTGTGTGTGTGTGTGTGTGTGTGTGTGTGTGTGTGTGTGTGTGTGTGTGTGTGTAAATGGGGGGGATTGGTTGAAGGTGGTGTGTGACGTGCTGTGGGACGCTCAGCCTAGCGACAGCAGGCATTATTCCATATTCTCGCCACATTAATTCCCCTCAGTAGCAACCCGGCAGCCGGGGAAGGAGAGAGAAGGGCAGATTTACCATACACATTCAGCTCCCTCTTGTTTCCCTTTCTTTTTTTTCCATTGGCTGAAACCTATGATTTAAGTCAAGCTGTAACCCCCATGCACTGCTTGAAGGCTTGCATTTTGCGCCTACAATAATAATGATGATGAAAAAGAATTAGATGTAGATCCAAAGATCTAAACTACGTGCCAGAGGGATAGGGGGGTAAAAATATCAATGTGAGTTTGCCAAACCAGAAATGTGCATGTTATAGTCATTTCTGTGCAGGGACACTGAGCATTGCTGTGTTGTGGGGTTAGAGGGTGGTAGTGGAGTCCTTGAAAGGCGATTGGATAAGCATGGCATTAGAATGTTCAAACATGGGGGGCGCTAGTGAGCCATGGCGTGGTAGGTCGCTTCCCTCGATAGCTCCCGCATGATTTGACTGAAATTGTACTTTAACCTGATATTTGGACATTATTTTGCACAAGTGTTACTTAATTATATCTTAGACAACGTTTTCGTTCATTAAATACCATGGGGAAAACCAAGGAAGCTCCAGGCAGAAAGAAAGACGAAGCTACTGGTGGAGACACAGAGGAAGCTAACACCTCGACGAACCATGCTACAATCCTGGAAGCTATTGGGTCAATCCGCTCTGATCTCCAATCCACTAAAATGGAAATATGCCAGACTATTGACACTCGAATCGCGGAGATGGCATCTGTGATTAGGGGAGAACTGTTTTCTTTCCAAACGGAGATTCGTGCTGAGATAACAACCCTACAGGCTTCCACTGACCAACACAGCGAAACCATCGCGGAGTTAGAGCAGTCAGCCTCACACAGTTCGGATGCTATCGTCAAACTCCAGTCAGAGGTGAAACGTCTGTGCACAGAAGTTGACCGTCTTACAGACAAATGTGCTGACTTGGAAGGACGTTCAAGGAGACAAAATGTGAGGATTGTGGGGTTGGCAGAAGGCTCTGAAAAGGGCAAGGATGTTGGAAAGTTTGTATCTGGGCTCCTGAAAGATACACTGTCATTGGAAGAGCTCCCGTTGGTGGATCGCGCACACCGAGTTATGCGAAGGAATGCAGCAGAAGGTGAAAACCCGCCGCCTCGCGCTCTTATCGCACGACTTCACTATTGCCAAGATGTTTCAAAGGTGCTTAAACGAGCCGCCGATGTGAGAGGGCTCTCTTTCGATGGACAGAGCATTCATATCTTTCCTGATTTTACTCCCGATGTGGTGAAGCGCAGAGCTGAGTTTAAGAGGGCCAAGGAACTTCTCCGAGACCAACCGGGAGTTCGATATGGAATGGTTTTCCCGGCGAAGCTGAGAGTGACTTTCGATGGCAAGGAGACTGTGTATACAGACGCCAGAGAAGCCTTTAAATTTGCCGAGCGCCACTTCGGCAACCAGTCCGCACGAGACCAGCCATCTGACACGCGTGACATCCTGGAGGGTGTGATGGAAGATTAAGGACAGTCTAGAGCTGGTGTTCTATTCCCTGGTGACGGTGACTATGTCTAATGTTGTTGGTGCATAAATGCTTGTGTAGACTACGATTTTGTTTATGATGGTTAGGGAAAAATATTTGTAGTTTTGGAGCTATTTTACTTCTTACTAAGAAGTGTTAGGTTAGGGAGGTATTTGGGTAGGCTATGTTGTGTTTACTCTTCATATGTTTGTCCTTTTTCTTTTCTTTGTGTAACTTCCTTAGAGGGGTCGCGCCTTACTATGAGGGGTTCTTTAGTATAGGCCAGACACTGAGTTCATGGGGTGGGAGGGGTAGGGTCTTCCTTAAAAAACAATTTTATACTTTGATTTGGTTGATGAGGCTGAAAATGTTTTTCTGTTTGTTCGAATTTCACAAAGTAATGTGACACAACAGGGGAAGGGGAGACTAATTACTGCAGTTACCTGGAATGTTAAAGGTCTGAATCAGCCAGTAAAAAGGGGCAAAATCCTAGCACATTTAAAAACACTGTCCAGTGACATAATATTTCTGCAAGAAACTCATCTGAATAAGAATGAATATATTAAATTGCGATGTAGATGGATTGGTCAAATGTACCACGCTACATGTGCAGTAAGAGCTAGAGGTGTAGCCATTTTATTTAGAAAGGGCACTCCATTCACCCATAAAACCACTATTGCTGATAGAGATGGTAGATTTCTTATATTAGTAGGAGAACTGTATTCACTTCCAATCACTTTGGTCAATATTTATGGGCCAAACCTTGACTCGCCTTCTTTTTTTAGACATGTTGTTTCTCAGATTCCTGATATCTCCCATACTAATCTGTTTATAGCGGGTGATATGAACTTGGTACTGGACCCATATCTGGACCGCTCATCAAACCGTAGAGCACCATCCTCAAAATCTAGCATATTTCTAAAGGAATTCCTGAAAAATTCAAATATTTTTGATGTATGGCGTATTTTCCATCCACAAGAGAGGGCTTATTCTTTTCACTCTAATGTTCACAATGTATATACGCGAATTGATTATTGCCTAGCGGATTCCAAATTAATATCACTGATAGATAAGGTTACATATCATGATATAACTATTTCAGATCATGCTCCTGTCTCAGTCTCTCTTAAGCTTAATGACCTACCTAAACGAGATAGGATGTGGCGACTTGACCCACAACTCCTGAAAGAACCAGAGTTTTGTACATATATTGGGTCACAAATTACTTTCTTTCTTGAAATGAATGATCTACCTGAAACATCACCATCTGTATTGTGGGAAACATTAAAGGCTTATGTTAGAGGATGCATAATATCTTTTCAGGCTGAAAGAAAGAGAAGGAGACGGCAGGAACTAACTGAGCTTGAAAAACAAATCAACCAAATGGATAGAGAGAATGCTTTACACCCTTCTATTGACAAACACAAGAAAATTCTTTCACTGCGTTACAGATACAATCAGATACTGTCAGACTGTATAGCCAAGGCATTTTTGTTTACACAACAAAAATATTTTGAATTTGGGGAAAAGCCTCACAAATTGCTTGCTAGACAACTCAGGAAGATGGAGAGTGATCGCACAATAACTCAACTAAAATCAAATCAGGGGGATATATTGGTTTCCTACAAAGATATTAATCACAGGTTTCAAAAGTTTTATGAAGAATTATACTCTTCTACAACAGTAGATTGTTCTACTATGAACACATTCCTGGACAGCTGTGATCTTCCCACTTTAGAAAAAACAGATCAGGACTTTCTGAATGCAGAGCTCTCTGTTGAAGAAATACAAGAAACAATTAAATTATTGAAAAATAGTAAGACCCCAGGGCCCGATGGGTTTCCAAACGAGTTTTATAAGAAATTCAGTGATCTTATCTCTCCTCACCTTCTAAGAATGTATACACAAGCAAAAGAAGATGGCACTTTACCTCCCTCACTTAATGAGGCCATCATAACAGTGTTACCAAAAAAGGGGAAGGATCCAATGGAAGTGAGCAATTATAGACCCATATCACTTTTGACATCTGACCAAAAGATACTAGCTAAAACTCTTTCTCTCAGACTTAATTCTTTAATCGGTAAACTTGTTCATCCGGACCAGACAGGTTTTATACCAAATAGACACTCCTTCTTTAATCTCAGACGCCTCTTTAACATAATCTACTCTCAGAAAAAAGAATCCCCTGATTTAGTTATCCTATCATTGGATGCACAGAAAGCTTTTGATAAATTATTATGGCCCTATCTATTTTCTGTGCTAGAAAAATATAACATTGGTAACGATTTCAAAAGGTGGTTGATGGTTTTGTATGACAGACCTAGTGCCAGAATCCTAACTAATGGCATCCTTTCTCCACCTTTTCTCTTGCACAGAGGTACAAGACAAGGGTGTGCCTTATCACCCTTGCTATTTGCCTTGGCCATTGAGCCTCTGGCACAAAAGATCAGGTCAGAGGCCCGCATACATGGATATGATCTCAATAATACACTGAATAAGATTTCCCTTTATGCAGATGATGTATTATTGTATGTGACTAAACCTTTATCTTCCATACCAGTCATACTAGATCTGATATCTCATTTTGGAAGCTTCTCAGGTTATACGATCAATTGGTTAAAGAGTGAATTAATGCCTATAAAAACAAACAATCTCACAGCTTTACAGGGGTTTCCTTTCAAAATATCATTGCAAGAATTTACATATTTAGGTATCAAAGTCACTAAGGACTGTCAATCACTGTACAAGCACAACTTCCCTCCATTAATATCTAAGCTGCAGAACAACATTGAGTTTTGGAAATCACTTCCCATTTCACTAGCAGGAAGAATCAATGCAATAAAAATGGTCTTCCTCCCTCAAATTTTATATCTCTTTCAAAATATTCCAATTTTCCTGCCTAAGAAATTCTTCAAAAAGGTTGACACACTTATAACTCCATTTTTGTGGGACAATAAGACACCTAGAATTAAAAAAACACATCTTTGCAGACATAAGTTAGATGGTGGCATGGGTCTCCCTGATTTCTTTACATATTACCAGGCCTGTGCTTTCCGTATTGTGATTATGTGGTTGGATCACACTTTTACTGATCCAACTTGGATTGTAATGGAAAGAGCAGATTGTGCTCCATACGACATAGGCACACTTGTGTTATCACCAACAAAAATTCAGAAGGCTTGCTACAGTCATAACTTTATAATCCACAATGGCATTCGCATATGGCAACAGATTAAGTCAAGGTTCAATGCTAAATCTCTGTCCTTTTCTTTACCTATAGCCAAAAATCCATCTTTTCCTCCATCCTGTATGGACACTGCCTTCTCGCAATGGAGAGAGCTGGGTATTTTGAACATTGGGAACCTTTTCATAAATAACAACTTTGCCTCTTTCAGTCAACTTCAAAGTCAATATGGTCTACATAAAAATAATTTCTTTAGATACCTACAGGTGAGGGACTATGTGAAGAAACATGTACCCAAATTAGATAGTGTGGAACCCACAACTCTGGATGTGTTGTTTATATTTCAAGGCAGAGCCAGACATCTCATTTCTACACTTTATTCTGCATTATTAAGCAGGTCCTCACCATCTACTCAAGGTATTAAAACTCTTTGGGAGGAGGAATTTGGGGAGGGAATAAGTGAAGAACTTTGGGACGATGCTTTGGAAAACATACATAAATGCTCTGCTAACTCAAGACACTGTTTGATTCAGTTTAAGATAATCCATAGACTTCACTCCTCAAAAACGAAACTACACAAGATATTTCCAGAAGTCTCCCCATTGTGTGATAAATGTATGGCAGATGAAGCCTCTCTGCTTCACAGTTATTTTCTTTGCCCTAAAATTTTACCATTCTGGGTCCAGATATTCAAAACAATATCAGATATGCTTGAGACTTTACTGGAACCAGATCCAATTTTGGTGGTACTAGGTGTGTCAGATAAGTTTAACTCACTCCCAGTATTCCAACGAAAATTGTTATCATACATGTTAATTATAGCCAAGAAACTACTTTTACAGTTTTGGAAGAAAAGTGAGATCCCTTCTGTTAAAATGTGGCTAGACGAAATGATTCGACTTTTGCACCTGGAAAGAATACGGTATGTGTTATCAGACAGACTGGAGAAATTCGAGGAGATTTGGTATCCCCTTCTCCAACACATTCATTGATTGTTGTTTGTTAATTCATATTAATATCTGATTGCCTCATCATTGTAATATGTAAGGAAGTCCCAGGGTGTGCTGTGTATTTGTGTGAGGGTGGGGGGTGGGTTTTGGGTTTTTGGTCTTTGTTGTCTGTTGTTATATGTGGGTTGTTGTTATCTTCTACTTAAAAACAATTTTGAATGTACATAAATGTGTGATACTTTGAAATGCTTTTCACAATAAAAAAGATTTGAAATAGAATGTTCAAACATTCTAGAAGCATAGCATTAGAAGAAGCATTCTCTCAGAGGTGGTTTCTAGAGCAAAGCTCTAGGTCAGCGGTTCCAAAAACCTTTTTTCCTGTGCGCGCCCCTTCCATGTGGTTTGTGCACCCCTGAGTGAATGTTTTGGTGTGCTGACGGCCATGCAAGTATGGCTTCACTGCGACATGGGACAGCAAATCACGGCACATTATTCTGCGGTCATTGAAATGGAACTTGCTGCATGAGTTGCAAAGATCCATGGTGGAACCAAATGTATAAATCAACCATTCTAGTACATTAGAAACAGAGCACATAGCACTCTAGAATCGTTGGTGGTGTCTTCAACAGTACAGCAAGGCTCCATCAGAGATTCTCTCTACTCTCTCTGGCTCCATGCTGCCTTCATGGATGTCCTGCATTGCATTGTGGGTAAGTAGGGGACAGAGTCTGAGTCAGGCCACCACAGCTGCCAACCAGGGGCCATAGATGACACTTGTGTGACCCCAGCCAGCCCCTCCACAACGGGGTAGAGAGAGGGGAGGGGACAGGGGACACACATGACGGCTTCTCCCTCTATGACAGCTGAACGGCAATAACGGGAAAGCCAGGTCGAGTTGCAGTCCAGCACCTTAAAATAGGCACCACACATTCACATCAACAAGGCAACACACCCATCATCACACCCCCCCCCCTCCTCCTCCACACACACACACACACACACACACACACACACACACACACACACACACACTTCGAGAGCATGGCACGAAAGCATGCAAGTCCCTGCACCCCATACTTGTTTTTCTTTCATTCTAGTGCAAGCATGCCTAAATCCCTCCATGTCACCTGACAGTGTCGCACTGTGAGGAAATGTCTTCCATGGACTCCTCCTAATTCTGACCCAGAGGACCTGTGACACACAGCCAGGCTTCATTCATAGCTTTCTTTTCTAATGCTGGAATTATATCTTGAGGCCTGCCAAGCCTCAACAGGTGATGTCTCTCTCTGCAAGGCTGATTACTGAGGAATTACCATCCATGTCAAATACAGACACAGCACAATAGCAGACAGCCACACAGCCCTGACCCCGCATCATATGCAGAAAGGCGGAAACCTTATCTGTTTTTAAGAGCAGGACCCCAGACACCAAGACTGACTCAGGACAAGGAGGCCCTAGCACACATACAGAGAGAGAGAGAGAAACTGACACACTGACACACACACACACACACACACACACACACACACACACACACACACACACACACACACACACACACACACACACAACATACCCTAACCAGCGGAGCCATAGACCCACACCCTTCCCCTGAGGCTTCTTTCAGGAACTCTAGGGGCTCATGTTCCAGCTTTCCCTTGAAGTTAGGACACCAGTCACCGTCCCTGCCAGGCCCAAGCCAGCCGAGATTTACGAGATGTATTGTGCAATACCAGTAACCAGAATACCTTAAGTGTGTGTGTTTGTGTGATTACGGGTAAAATGAGTATGAAAATAGGTAGGGTAGATAAACTTGAACTAGGTACCCTAGGTTGAGGGAGGGTCGTCTCTCAAATGTGTGACCATAACTCATACATCATGCATGCAGAAATCCCCTACATGAAATCCGAAATGAATAGCTGAGCTCCTGGTGTGTGTGGTTGGATACCAATCCTGGCTAAATACCCCAACACCGTGACGCTGTTAATCAGCCGGTGTCCCAGTTTAACTGCAAAGGGAGCTTTGGGGAAATGATGCAGTCTGGATTAACGCACTACGTGTCGGTGGATGCTGGCCTTTACAGTTCCAAAATACCGGCAGATAGGCAATAATAACGGAGACATGGACACGAGTGTGAGCGAGGTTATCGTTATCTGGGAAAAGCAGCTGTTTGTAAAGGCATTGATTATCCAACAACTAGAGAATGGAATGTCAATTTGGAGCAAGCAAGGATTAGCCTACACCGGTTACTGCATCGCTTCACATACGCCACTTATCCATTACAATGGGTAATGCATCATAAATGTAATCTTGCAAGCACAATGAAGAACTCAGTCCATGCAGCTGTTCTTGTTTTATCCTTATGCATTGCATATTGTAGGCATTAGACATTCGTTTTCAACAGACAAGTGCCAGTGGCATAGCCTACCTATCTATGCCCCAAAAAGACTGTCACTATTTGGGGTTGTTTTCATATCGATATCTGAGATGTAATGTAGATCTGCATGACAAAAAGAAACATTGTGGAAACTGAGCATCGGGGATTCGATGCTTACATTGGTGATTTGATCACTGTGCAAGCTGCAACGACCAAGCTAACTGGCTATCATTTTCATTCCCTGGTTTAAGATTGCCATATGTTAGCAAGCTAACAACAGCCGACCCAAATGACTGACGTTTGCTAGCCAACTAAGCTAGCTGCCTGCCAGGGTGGCAAGTCTTCGGATGGTTGCATTCCGCCCCAGCTCCTTGGATCTATGTGCGCACAGTACTAGCTAGCGATCTGGCTATCCTGCTAGCCATGTTCAGTAGCTTGCTTTACTGACACAGAAGCCCAGAGAAGAACGAATTAGCTATTTGCTAGTTAGCTTATCTTAAGTGACTGGTTAGCTATGGCATTCCTGCTTACCTTCATATACCGCTCCAGGAGAGTACAGTTTTTTGAGAGCAAAATTGTGAAGATGATGATTACAAAACACAGAATGGGAGGAACAAATCCAGTTCAGTTCATCCACTGCAGAACCACTGAAACCACATCATTGTCGTCCGAGTCCGCATAGAGATTCATAGGGGGGCCTCCAGGCTCGCTGACTGACTGGTTTGCTTGCTGGCAGGCTGGCTTGCTTGTGTACCTCAAAACGACAACGAACAAATCCCCCACGGTATGACTGAAGAAAAGACGACGATCACAGGGACCACTCGGTCATTCCGACAAATTCCAAAACGCGTCTAATGTTGACGAACATAGAATTCTCTGCGAGACGAAAGCAGTGTCTATCCAGTCTTCGGCATTGAAACCACACTCCTTCGCCACGGCTGTCTCCTCTCCAGTCTGGGTAACTAGAACTACACAGTGAGCGCTCGTTCGCTTGTCGCCGCTGCAAAAAGCAACAGCATAGCAACGTGCAGCCTTAACATGGCGCAACTCCGCACCACTCAGCAGCGAGCACATGGGGGTGGGGTCAATCTGGTGAGGAGGTGTGGCGTTTATCGCGGGAATGCAGACTGATCATAATTATGCGGATAATTGCACTCAAGGGCGCAAGAGGCATAATCACACTATGCACACAGTCTCTCACACATAAACCACATTTAATTCAAAGTATGCGCATGCACACATGAACAGCCTTGGGTGCTTACACTCACCTGTGCAGGTTGCTGATACCTTGGTTCAAGCCAACCAACTAGACAGCTCTATCCTGGAAGCTGCCGGGAGACATTCAAAGTGGCCTAGCATTCTCAAGAAAGCCCATCGATCTCTGTCGCCCCCTAATGGCTTCCATGTGCCACGTCTAGTTTAGTCCCTTCCCTATATATTTAAATGGAAAATATTTACTCCAAATACAGCAAAACAGGAAACCTCACATATATAGCAAAGTGAAAGACAAACAGAACAGCTGTTTACTTTTTGCAGTGTAGGCGGCACACCTTGGCTGCATTAGCTGGCCCTCTTTCAGTGTTTTTTGCCGTGCAGATGTGTGTGGAGAAAGGGGAAGTTGCGGGCGGCAAAAGAGGCCACATAAAAATTCCACCAGATCAGGTGGGAGACAGAGGGAACTTTAGTCGACTTGTGGAAAAGAAACACTGACTATCCTGTTTCCACGGAAGTCGCTACTCATCAAGAGAACATCTTGCATTCAGCCGAGGCCTATTTACTGCTACGCAAACATTCACACACAAGCTGCTATGCCCTTTTGTCTCTCCACACAGAGAGCCATGGAAGGCTTGACAATGCCCCCCAAGAATGTCTGGCCCCAGAAATGTGACCACCATTGTGCCTCCATTGGATATGTTTTGAGTGTTACACATGCATTATCTGGTCCATTTTACTAGGTCTATTGTTTGCACATGCCAAGACAATCAAAGAGTAAAATATGATGCGTAATTGCTGAATGCTTTATGACACATTTTTTTCCAGGCAAGCAAAACATTTTATGCACATTGTCATCTCCCAGGTAGCAAAGTTTATGTGGCCCATTGTTGGCCCAATCCTTTTTTCGCGAGTGCTGACAGTATGCCGACAGTGTCGGCTCAGTGTTGGCTCAGTTACTGCATGAGACTGACAGTTATTCTCAGTGTCGGCCGAGTGTTGGCTTAGTGCATGAAGTGACAGTTATTTTCAGTGTTCTATGAAGTGTTGGCTGAGTTACGGTAACCAGTGTTCCAGCTGAGCCGACACTCAGCCGACAGTGCCGACAGATCGGGCCGACTTTGCTTGCTACCTGGGCTGCAAGCAACTCTCAGACTGAATGTCAATATTGTTGCTAGTGTCTCACTGTGTGCATACATAAGCAAAGTGTGTGTGATATTGGGGGCCCCCACACAGTCCAATTTATGTACACATATGGCTGGAGGAGTCCATCGGAGCTGACTGTGTAGGGCCCACCATTGGCTACTAATGCCTTTGTACATAAGAGAGTATAACTGAGTATAAATTGCCTTTTATTAATAGGTTCCTATGAGAATTCCAGTAGGGTAATATATTACAGCAAAAAGTAAAACGGGATGTGAATAATTTATACCAGGAGCAGGATTGGTGGTGTGAAATAGTGCACAGGCCCACGTCTTTGTTTGCAGCCTAAGGGCTTGACTTGATTCATGTAGGAGCGCTCTATACCAGTGTTGCCAGATGTGTCTGACTAAATCCCGCCCAAAAGTTTCTCAAAAAACGGCAAAATGAGCTAAATTCCGCCCCAAATCAACAAATTACATTGACTTCTATGGGCCCAAAACGGCTGAAAAAAATGCCAAATGGCCAATTTTTCCCGTTTTTACCCGCAGACGCTCATCCCAAGTAGCCCAATTGGGCGGGCACCCGTCCAATCTGGCAACACTGCTCTCTACCACCACAGCAGTGTGGGCCTCAAGACCTTAGTCTTTGCTTACCCCTACTGGTAGAAAATTGACATTGCAGTTTAGCTGGGTTTTTTTTCCAGTGACAGAACGGATGTAACTTGGCTTGTGATCCTCAAGCAAGCACAAGCTCCCCCTAGAATCAGGGATTAATGAATGGGCCAACTGGGCCCGAAACAGGGGGCACAGGTCCTGGGAGATATGGCCAGATCACCCTCAGTACCCCACATCATAAGTTTGTTAAGACAAAATGTACGCTAAGGTACTGTATGTATACCAGGTTCCCGCCATGTAGGGTCCCTGTGCTGTCGAGGTTGATTTATCGAGATGAACTACTGCAAACTGTCAACATATAGTCCAAACCACAGCCCTTACGCTAACCCCTAGGGGCGCCACTGTGGTGCATTCTTGGTATCTCAGATCGACAAGTAGCTCATACATGTGGTACACTCCAACACTGATACACTCTGACCCTGAAGAAGGCTGTTGTGGCCAAAATACAGCATGAAAACTGCAATCTTAAGTGCCTTGGATTTCCTGTTTTGTACTTTTTTGGCACATGGTCACCATTATCAGTCCCTGTTGGCTAGAATACCAATGAGGATGAAAGAGGGCCGATTGACTTGTCTTGAGGACCAGTGTTTCAGCATCTCCTCTGTTGTAATGGGGCAGCTATGGACTAATGGTTAGGGAGATGGTCTTAAGATCAGAGGGTTGCAGGTTCGAATACCGCACTTGCCTCTCCCTTCACCTCCATCCATGGCTTAAGGGCAATTGAGCAATGCACCCAACCCTACATTGCTTCAGGGGCAGTAAATAATACCTGGTACAAAAAAATAACTGTGAGTCGCTTTGGATTACAGTAAACAGATGTAATGTAGTGTACTGAAAGGTGAACAATAATGTCCTGTAATGCAGGAGGTGATGATGTAGTTCTGTGTGTGCGCGCGCGCGCGTGTGTGTGTATGCATGAAAGCAAAGCACTTTGAGTCAACTGTGTAGTTGGAATTGGAATTTTATTGATTGATTAATCAACCAATTCATTGTGATTGACATGTACAACCCCGATGTTGTCTCCCGAGACTGGGCTTCTCACAGTGGGCAGGCAGAAAGCTGATGGACAATACAAGTAAATGTGCTAAAACCATACATGATCTCATAGGACACCTTAAAAAATTAAATCATCATGAATAAATACAGCTACTATGTCATGATAGATAACCTTTTATGTTGTTCACTCAGCGTAAATTTGTTGTTGTCACCAATGAAAGTGAAGTGTAGGCCTCAGACGTAACCATGGTCCAAAAACATTTTTTTGCTTCTGGATAAAAAACTTAATCCCAGAGAAATTCCACACATGCCATGCACTAAAAACATGGCGATTAATAATTAATCCGGTGCAAATGTTTGTGAATATGCTCCAGTGATAATCTCATAGGCTGCATCCTAAATCCCCTCCATAACTATGCCTTATTTATGAGGGAACATACTTAAAATGGCTCTAAAAATGTTAGTTGTTTTTTTCTAAACGTGCATCCAATAAAAGAAACTCAACATGCATGAAATGCCTTCATGTAAACCAGGTCTCTCAGGGTGATGCTGAGATGCACTGGAACAAAAATCGGATGAAATGCCTTATAACATGAGCCAGGGCACACAGAGAGACTATGAGGTACAAGAGGTGGAGTTTTATATCTATGTACTACCAATCAAGGGACCAAAGGAGGGACCTAGCATCTTTTCATGTTGTAATGCAAGATTAATGCTATCATTGTGCATCGCATCCAAATATAGAAATAAACTCTGAACTTTAAACAAGTGCAGACATATCTTTTCCCTCCTCAACCTCTTCAGAGAAGCAGCAAAAACGTTTTCTTACAATGCGTCCAAGTACAGACAATTTATTTTTAAATGAATGAATTGCCTTATGAAATACGTAGCAGGCCACATAGAGAGATGCTGAGGCATTGTACCAGGCGTTGGCTCTCCAGACAAGTGCAAACGCATGCCCTGAGTGCATCTTAATATGCGTCCTTGCCTCCTCCACTTGCGCTTGTCTCCTCGCCCCGCCTCCTGGCCCCTCCTCCGTGGAGAAAACGATAAAGTTTCCCAGCTGTCAGCCTAGCCACAACAACTTTTGAGGGACTGTTTTCCATTCACCATAACAATTGCACACAAGAAAAAGACTCTACAATTGAGCTTTTGCAAGATATTGAAATATAATGCTGTTGTCAGTGATGTCATCATGACGAGAAGCGAGTGGAGGAGGCAAGTGGAGGAGGCAAGGTCCCATATTAAGATGCACTCCCTGTCTCCATATGATGCCACTCCTTAGAGGCACATGCACATTCACATGCAGCCTTTTCCTAGAAGTACCCTGCTTTCACCACACAGTGATGCTGTGAGGCAGAGGCAGAGGGCACAGGGAGCTAGGGCTCTCAGGAAAAGTGCACACGCATGCCCTGTGTCCACACATAGGCCATGTCTCAAATCACGCACTTGTGCACCTCGGACACTGTTTTTCAGTGCCTAGGGCGCTCACACTGACAATTTCAGTTGAGCCAGTGCACTGAAAGTGCCAGGATGATCCCCTAACAATGGCGGAAAAATGCAGTGCTTGAATGATAGTCTAGGGCTGAATTCGAAACGGGAGGCAGTGACTCGATGACTTCCCTCCTACATAAACAGGTCACTGATCAGATAGGTCAAGTTAGCTGATGAGGCAGCCGTTACGAACGGCACTAACGAGTGCGCCGCCTTGCGCATTTGATGTTACGGCGATTCTTGCGATTCTATGGCGGGAGTTACGTTCATCACGTTAGCGCTTATCTTACGCATGCTATTTGAACGGTGAATGATCGTCAGACGGCGGAATCGTAAAATAGGCTATAAATAGATCTAGCGACAGCATATTTAGATACTACAATGTTGATTTATGCATTCGATTTTCAATATCTACATACATAAGTGTCAGAATAAAGAGTATGATAAGGTAGTAGCTTGGGTAGTAGCCATGTTTGTTTTTCAGGTTTCCGGTTGAGAGGGAGGTGGCGCACAGCATGTTGGGTACCAAGGCAGCAAAGTCAGCATCTGATGTATCCTCGAAATATCCTCGTTACGCCCACAAATGCAGTCAGCTGCCGAGAGAGGAAATAAAGCAATTTTTCGTTTCGATCCACACTTCATGACTCGATGTCCAGTTAGCTCACTGGAAGGACAGCTGCCTTCCCTGTTTCGAATCGGGCCTGGATCTCAAATGGTGCACTTGTGCACTTCGGGCACTATGTTTCAGTGTGTAACTAATACGGCATGCGCACTGAAACATGAACACTAAAGTGCACAAGTGCACCATTTGAGATTCAGCCATGGACACTGCACGCACTAAACAGCGGCCATGTTGACAATGACACGGAGGAAATGTTGCATTCAGTTCAGTAGAAGAGTTTGGTCAACAGTCTCCTAATTCTGTAAGTAATGTTGATGGGACACCAACCTTTTCATGCCAACCAAAGTATTGTATATGTGATTGTTGTCCTTTGGGGTGAAGGACATGTAAATACAAGAACCAGACGCTGTGCATTGTAAACAGTAGCCAACTCGTATTTTGCCGAGCTAATGCCATGCTCAGCCGTCACTTCCAGCAAGGGCACAGTGCATAGTGCTCAAAATCTTCCACGACACAATGCACTAAAGACCTCAGTGCACTGTGTGCACTGTGTACTGACTGTCAGTGCACTGACAAAAGTGCATAATTTGAGACACAGCCATAGTGCCACTCCTGAGAGAAGTGCATACGTATGCCCTGCCTCCACATGATACTACTCCCCAAGAACCGCGGTCATAGGCAAATGCATATGCGGCCACTGCCAAGAAACACAAAAACGTACACCCTACTTTCACTGCACAATGATGATGAGCGTCAAAGGCAACAGGCCTGTGGGGTGAGGTCTTCGGAAAAGTGCAAACGCATGCTCCGTCTCCACGTGATGTTACATATGAGCAGAGAATACGGAGGAAGATGGGGATGTTGGGTGGGGGTGCACACAGTTATTCCGGGCCCAAAATTGGGTCCCCATTACATTGCATGTATTGGGTTAGGGGGCCCTTCAGTTTACTTTGTCCCGGGCCCAGGCCAAAGCTGTTGGGTGCTCCATCAAGAATGAGTCCAATGGCATGGGCACATGAGAAGCAACAAAACCAAAAGCGCCCTTTCCCCCACACAATGATGCTGAGAGGCAAAGGCAACAGGCCTGTGGGTTGGGCTCTCCAGAAAAGTGCAAACGCATGCCCTATCTCTGCATGATGCCACTCCCTGAGAGGCAATGTCACAAGCATGTGCACATGCGGCCTCTTCCAAGTAGCAAAAAAAAAACGTGTACCCTGCTTCCACCACACAGTGCTGCCGACAGCGACAGGCACAAAGGCAACAGGCACAGGCCTCTCCAGAAAAGTGCAAATGCATGCCCTGTCTCTGCACGATTCCTCTCCTGAGAGAATTGCAAATTCACGCCCTCTCTCCACACGACGCCACTCCTCAGAGGCACAGGCAGGCACAAAAAGGCACATGCAGCCTCCTCGGAGAAGCGTACAAAACCGCGTGCCCTTTCTCCGCAGGTGTTCCAGGGGGAGCCCTTGACATATGCAGCCTACCTGCTGGCTTTGGACGCCATCTCTGGCCACGCCGGCCAAATAGCAGCCGGAATTGGGAAGGGCTTGGCTCCACGCGTTTCGCACCTCCCGCTGTCACCAACACCTGATCAGCACAGGCCAGATTCCTCCGAACCTCCCGAAGCCATTCCAACAACCACTCCCACCTCCAGCACTGCGTGCACGCATGTGCCATACAAGCAAAACGGCAATGAAGCAGAATTTATGAGATATGACAAAGCATAAAATGTGTTTCTCTAAGTGGTAATTGAAACAAATCTGATAACATGTTCATTGATGTACTTTTCTCCTACCACCACACATCTGCCATGCTAGCAAGATGACTATAATAGAGCAGTATTTAATATATAGATGGTACAGCATCAAATATGTTTCAATAGCAGCTGAAATGATCCTGGTGACTATAACAATACATGTTGCCGATGTTTCATTGTCCTTGGCCTTATTCTTGAAACCAATTGTTCAACTATGCACTCAATTGTACAGCATGCAAGAAGAGATGTTTGGTGAGATGTGACACGACATACTCTGTTTTAATGTCTTTGCAATCCTGATGATAACAGTGTTAGTTGATCAGTTCAGGACGCCCTGGAAGAAGAGATTTGTATACCACAAAGGGAACTTCAAGGTCAATCATTTGATGACAGATAATGTTTTCTGTTCCAAATTGCAATGTAGAATGTTGATTGGATGGAGTGCTTCAAATTTAACACCCCTCAGACCAGTTTTATAGTAAACAAAGTAGAGCTTATACAGTATGAATGAAACAACTAACGATGGAATTTTGGCAAATTAGTCCTGAACTATTTGGTAATGGTATGCGTATTAGGGATCAGCAGCCTGCTGTCTGGTATGCAATGTGACGGGTGTTTAGGGTGTATATGCATGCAAGGGGTGTTGGGTGGATGTGAGAGAGGGACTGCAAATGTGATTGTGTATGATAGTGAGCATGGGTGCAAATGTTTTTAGCGTATATGTTTGGGGGTGTGAATGTGTGTGTGTGTGTGTGTGTGTGTGTGTGTGTGTGTGTGCGTGTGTTCGAAAGAGAGAGAGAGAGAGAGAGAGAGAGAGAGAGAGAGAGAGAGAGAGAGAGAGAGAGAGAGAGAGAGAGACGATGTGTGTGTGCACGCGCAAGCGCACATGCTCGGGTGTGGTTAATAGTGTGTCCATTCTCTGCACCGTGGTGCTAACAGACTGCGCACGAGTCCCCAGGGGGGCTTCACACATTCAAAGTCAAGGTGAACAGCGCAGGCGGAAAGCCACTTTATGACTACCCAATAAAGCCTTTTGGTGGCAGCCACCTCCCCAAACATCAAAGCCACCAGGCTCCAGCTCCTGCCATACCCCACTGCAGGCCCTGGGAAAAGGCTCCTGGCTCTTTTAGCAGTAGTACGGTTATTTTTTTAAACAGTTCATATTTAACCTAATGAAATGGACAGAATAATGTTTTCTTTATCTTATAGCGTTATCTAATTGTCCATATTTATTCATTCATTAGTATATTGATTGTGATGTGTGTTTGTCTTTGTATGTCTTTTATGCCACTACCAAAGAGAAATGTCCATGACATGCAAGTTTAATGGACAACAATAAAGAAGTCCAAGTCCAAGTCTAAGTCAAAGAACAAGGCCATGTGCCCCACACCCTCCAACCCCCTGTCTCTCCATCACTCACACCCTGTATTTTAGAAGGAAAAAAGGGATAATACAACATGAAGTTTAAACACACACACACACACACACACACACACACACACACACACACACACACACACACACACACACACACACACACACACACACACACACACACACACACACACACACACACACACACACACACACTTACAGCTTACAGTCATGGCAGTTGTGGTGGTGAGTGTGCACATGACATGTGCATATGTGTTTTTTTGCGTACGTGCATCTTTGTGTCTTTGTGTCACAGTTCCATTTCAATGCTCATGATTAATCTCGAAAGGAACTGGAAGAGATGTGGTAGTCACCTGGTGAAGTTGAGTGGTGTGTGTGTGTGTGTGTGTGTGTGTGTGTGTGTGTGTGTGTGTGTGTGTGTGTGTGTGTGTGTGTGTGTGTGTGTGCATGTGGCACGTATGATTGCCACTTCCCACTGTGTTATGCATGGAGGCCAAGTGCACCCAACACAACAAAAGCTTTACAGCTCCTCCAGCTCTCAAAGGGGCTTCTCCACACGACGACACAGTAAAAGCCACGGGAACAGGACGAACTTGGTGGCACAGGAAATGCCTTTAACAACATTTACCCCATCATGGAACACACACACACACCTTCCTACCCACCCATCCCCAAAAAACATCCCATTCTCCTTGGCACCTTGGAACACATACATTGGAACATAGAACTTCCCAAGAGTTTGGTTGCGGGAAACAGGTTTAACAACATGAGCTACAGACGCCCAACCCCCCGATCACCACTCCTGAACTTCCCACTACCCAAACTCACCCATCCGCACCCCAAGAAAAATCCCATTTCTTTTGGGACCTTGTATCAAGACTTTGGATGGAGAAGAATGTCATAAGATTTGTGGTGTTTTGTGTATTTTGTTGACCATCTTTGATAATCAGTTCAATCCAGATAATATTGGTATGGCTTTCTTGGTTTGTTTTTAATACATCAATCACAGTTCAATCGAGAAACTCTAACTAAAAAATCTTTATTTTGACTGGTTGTGAAAGTGAACTGAGTTGACCATGCATCAAAAGTCTTAATAGATCTTAGCCCATTTGCTGTTGTGAATAGAAATGCTTGGAGGGCATGAAGGCAAGCAACTTTTTACGTCAGTTTTTCTCGCTACATTTCCGCAACATCTGTATCGTTTTAGCCCTCCGCCTATCTGTACATCCATTCAATGATCCATCTTCGTCTGATCTAACACTGTGTTTGTATTAGTATGTGGAGGTGTGTGGCCGGATATACGGTATTGCGGCGCTGGAGAACTGACAAGTGGAATCTCTGAAATCTTATGCAACATGAAGGACCTTAATCTGCAGTGTACTGAAGTTCTCATAGATGACTAAAAGCATTAGTGGAATACTGACAGGCTAATCAGAGAGTTCCAATTACATAGATGTGACTAGATTAAACTTAAATATTTCAAGTCATTGATGGCGAGGGGCAGTGGCAGACGTGCCATAGTAATGATTAAGGAGATGGGCTTTAGACCAGAGGGTTGCCGGCTTGAAACCCACCCTTCCCCTACCTATACCACACTCCATGGCTTAAGTGTCCTTGAACAAGTCACCTAATCCCATAGTGCTCCAGGGACTGTGTACTCTGTTAATAACCACAAGTCGCTTTGGATAAAAGTGTCGACGGCATGTCATGTAATGTAATGACTTGTGGAGTTCTATATTGAAGTACTGTACATAACTATTGCTTATTTCTGACCCCATTTGTCCTTGTTGTTAGAAACCCTTGGCAGGCAGACAGGCAGGCAACTTTCTCTCTCAGACTGGAACACACGCTTGGTGGTACATTTCCACATCTGTATTCCTTTATCCATCCAGCCATCCATCCTCTTTATCTGTGTTTGCACGGTAGATGTGCTTGTATTTCAGGATATACTGTAGAGCTGCCTCAGAGAGCTCATGGGATTTCGGATATCTCGCACAACATGAAACAGCCTACTAAACATGTTTAGAGCCCTAGAGGTGTGAATGATTACACCAGCAGACTACAGAGGACGTACGTACAAAGAAGAAAAAAATGTTTATTGAATCATAGTTTTGATGGTGAAGACAATGAGCTTATCAACAATGAAGCGTGACATTAGAGCATTAGTGGAATAGCGCACAGGCTTACGAGGAAGGGAGAATGCTTATCCAGCATTCGGAAACATGCATACAGTAGAAAAATGCAGATGAAAAATTGGATGTGTGTGTGTGTTTGCAAAAATTCATAAGCCGTGCGATTTAGAGATGCCCAAGGGTCCATGGCAAAGTGTGGAACACACACACACACACACACACACACACACACACACACACACACACACACACACACACACACACACACACACACACACACACACACACACACACACACACACACACACACACACACACACACACACACACACACACACACACACACACACAATATGTCGCATTTTTTGTTCAGGAGCTCCACATAATGTTAAGTGTTCCTCGTGAATTTTCCCGCATTCCCTTTTCATGATGAGACGTTACAAACACAAGAGTGTAAAGTACAGGCATTTCATTTCTGTCTTGTGTGCACAATAAACAAAAAATCAAAACAGGGCTGTAAGTCAATCTAGTTCCTCCCTTCCTTTCCTTCAGCCTCAGTCCTTTTGCGTCTTGTCGCGGTGTCACTCCCCCTCCGTGGAGAAATCAATAAAAGCCTCAGGCTTCCCCACAATCAAGTAGCACAGAACAGTTAACCCCCCCCACCCCCCTAAATATCCTGATGGTAAATGAGACTATACCTTTGGTTTCATGTTTTTTGCAAGATATTGAATAGAAACGTTACCTAGCGATAACATCTACTGTACTCACATCATGAGGCCACAAGGAAAGGTTAAGAGGAAGTAGAATGGCTGGCCGGCAAGGCCACCACCGTTCAGTGTTTTGTCTCTCATTCCATCCATAGAAAGAAAAGAACGTTTTCCCTTTCTCCTGCTGCTTGGCAGAGATGTCAAAAGCCGGTTCAGAAGTTTAAAAAAAACAAAAAAAACTGATTTTCGTCTGTCTGTCTGTCTTGTGTACGAATTACGATCAGCTGATGGACCAAGATAGCTGGAAGGACAAATTTGGGGGGTGTTAAATCATGCTGCCCATTCACAAATGTTACACTTTTCACAAATACTTACCACCACCATCAAATTCTAAGTATTCATTATGACTGGGATAATTGCACTTTTCATACATGAAAAGGGGGATATTCTCCATGTCTGCCATTTTGAATTTCCATAAATATACATTTTTTGTACTTCCTGTAGTTTGGTCATATTAGTACATTTTGCCTTATTACTTGGTAAATATTCATGAAATTATCAAATTTGGCAACAGGCAGCACGATGTCAGTGACATGTGCAGCACAATGTCAATGACTACTCTGGCCACGATGCTACACTGTGCACCTTCAAACTTTCTGAAGCCGGGATTGACACCTCTGTCTTGTTTTGTCTGTGGATCAAAGGAGAAGGCATCGCTCCTTCAGGCTCTTCTTGCTCTTGCCTCCCTTGGCATTTTTCTCCTTGGTCTCGGACATCTTCTTGGCCCTCACTTCCCGCATCAGATCGAAGAACACCTGTGGAGAGCAAATGGGAAAGAACCTCCATTACAGTGAAATATTTTATAGGGTATAGGCCTTTTGCGCCTGCATTTGTGATGGTATGGCAAAGAGCAGAACAGGAGATGGAAGAGAGAAACCTTGGGATATTGTAACATGTGCTTACTGTATACTGGTCTTCTAGCATTTTTAGCAAATGCATTGAGCAAAAATAAAAAAGGACCAGGCCTGTCTTGGGACCTTCCTTTTATTGATGCTAATTGAAGCTATTGGTCTTGACTTATGTTTTTAAAGGCTTTTATACCCTTATTTGATAGAATGCTTTTACATAGTGTGTGTGTTTGAGTGAGTGAGTGAGTGAGTGAGAGAGAGATGGGGAGGACCTCAGGCCGGAATCGAACCTTGGTCCCGGCGTAACACTACGGCAGAGAATAGTATATGAGAGAGAGATAAATCAGGCGGCTTCTTTTCCGGTATCCACTTTACGTCAGGTAAGATCTCAGGTAAGATCTTCCGGTATTAACTTTACGTCAGGTAAGACCTTCGGAATCTTGAGGTTGAGAATAAATGGAGTCCCCATAGCGCTGTAGATGGCGGTAGCGCACGTCTTGTGCAAACACCACGAAAAAAGAAGAAGAAGGAGGGACAACGCCCCCTTAGGAGACCGAATTTTGAGCACACTCCTTTGCATTGGATGGGCGGGCGGGTTTTAACATATCTTACTCTACTAGAAGATTCTTTGACTACGGTGCCTTAGCAGTTTGAGGCACAGCAGGAGACATGCACCCTCATTTACTGTATCAAACTAGCGTAAGACGAAAAACGTGATGCGTACATTCTTTTCTACGAAAGGTTGGCATTTATCAAATCTCATCGTAAGCGCAGGAAAGATGAAATCCGTACGACAGGTCGGCAGTCTTCAAGTTGGACTTGAGATGACCATGATCGCCAACTTGAGCAGCAGTAGTAGCGCAACCAATCATTATCATAAATATGTGGCCTAGATAATTATGAAACAATTTTACATTGTACATTTTGTCTATAACCCAACTTCTCTACCTGTTTGAATTGGTGCAGCCTTGCTAGGAGTGCTGTGTTAATTTGGCATAGGTCAGCAACTGCAAGAGACTACTAATTTGTGATTTGACGCGATGTGTGAATAATTATGCAATATTCAGCCGCATATTAGAATGCGACTTCAGTCGTGGGATCAATGGAGGGCACACGGATGAGATAGGTACGCTACTTGAGTGAGACTGCCGAGAGGTTTTCCCCAGGACAGTGGGTCATGAGAATCCGGCTTCCTGCATCCCATGGTGCTGAGGAACAGAGTATAACTGCAAATGGACATGCTATCCACATTCAGGTTTTGGATGGCTGACTGTCCAATTGGAGGGATTGAAGTGTGCCTGCACCATCCATGAATGGCTGTACATTAGAGGCTACTTCTAGTAGTTCTTTTTGGTGGCAAAAAGGCTATTCTATCAAAGGACTGGACAACCATATTGCGCAGGAGAGAAGCAGGGCGCATGCAAAACCGTCCTTCCCCAAGAAATGGTCTGGGCACTGTTTGTTGGCCAGTTTCACATAGGACCCTTTATTCTTGACCTTGTTTCAAGTAAAAGTTTATTATCATTATCTTTTCTTCTGTAGTCATCAAACATTTCATTGACCATCATTATTAGGAAAGCAATTATACCCCTTTCCATATTGACAACTGAAACTTTGTTGACTGTGGTTGTTAATTATCTCCACTTGTTATTTTGCTGTCTACCTCGCCGTAATGCCTAGTTTCAAGCTGTCAATCAACTAGAAATGTGGACGTTTTAGCAGGTTTGGGTCTCTCCATGTCATAAACTCAGGGGTACAGTCTCCTTTCCGCCGTTTTAGAGAAGGTGTGATTATTTTAATTACAATTGTTTTCAGATGCTGGATTTATCAACAGCCGCTCGTTCTTACGATGGGATTAGTGTGGTACACATGTTTAGTAAATCTCACGTTCTGAGATCATTTCTACGATGGTTTCTACGATAGCTTGATCAATGAGGCCCATGGTCTTACACAACCTTTCCTGACCTTGTGGGCGTATGCACACGGATTGGTGAAGGTCTCCGTGTGTGTGTGTGTGTGTGTGTGTGTGTGTGTGTGTGTGTGTGTGTGTGTGTGTGTGTGTGTGTGTGTGTGTGTGTGTGTGTGTGTGTGTGTGTGTGTGTGTGTGTGTGTGTGTGTCACCTTGTCGACGTATGCGCGTGTCTTGGCGGAGGTCTCCACGTACTGCATGCCCCACTGCTCGGCCTTGGCCCGGGCCTCGTCAGCTGACACCTGCCTGCGGTCCTCCAGGTCCGACTTGTTGCCCACCAGCAGCAGAGGGATGCTCTCTCCATCCGTCTTGACACGCAGGATCTGCTCCCTACACCACACACATCACATACAGTACAGTGCTGCTCAGCAATCATGAGCACAAAACTTTTGCAGAAGTAACGTTTTGAACAATATTTCAATACACACACACACACACACACACACACACACACACACACACACACACACACACACACACACACACACACACACACACACACACACACACACACACACACACACACACACACACACACACACAAAAGTTCAAAGGAAAAAGAATCTGATTATTTAATTTTTCAGTGCAGTAAGACCAACGTTTCGATATGTGTCTTCATCAGAGTACTCTGAGAAATGGTTATTTCCAAAACATGCATGTAATGTGCATAGTAGTAGTTAATGTGCATGGTAGAACATGGAATAAGTTGAATACAACATCTGTTGAGCTTACAAACAGAAAAGTAAAGTGAAGGATATAACTTAAATGCGAAATTATGCTGGTGCAAAAGTGAGTACACCCTTCTGCTAACCTTCCATAGAGAGGATAATGATCTGCATCAGTAGTCACAGTACATGTTACCAGTATATACATGTTGCGTCCGTGCGCTGTGAGTCTTACCTAAAATCGAAAATTGCAGGAAAGGATGGTGAACTCTAGTAGGAATCCCTCTCTACTCCAGAAGAAGAGTGTGTGTGTGTGTGTGTGTGTGTGTGTGTGTGTGTGTGTGTGTGTGTGTGTGTGTGTGTGTGTGTGTGTGTGTGTGTGTGTGTGTGTGTGTGTGTGTGTGTGTGTGTGTGTGTGTGTGTGTGTGTGTGTGTGTGTGTGTGTTACCTAAAATCAGAAGTTGCAGAAAACGACTCCAACTCTGTGATGGAGAACACTAGTAGGAATCCCTCTCCGCTGCGGAAGTAGTTGTCCCTGATGGCTGCGTAGTCCTCCTGCCCAGCCGTATCCAGGATGTCGATCTGCACGTCCTCCCCGTCCAGAACCACCTTCTTACGGTAGCTGTCCGCCTTAGTGGGCTCATAGTCCTCCACAAACTAGATGGAAATGGGTATATGGTTATTTAATATACTGTAATCTGCTTTTACAGACTACATATATGAAACAGAGACCGGCATAAAGATAGTTCAACTATAGCTGTAATCGGAACATCCTCCCCGTCCAAAACCACCTATGGTAGCTATACAAACTATATGGAAATGGCTAAGTATATGTTCTTTATGTACATGTATAGCTGTGATCTGCCCTCAACCACCTTCTTACGATAGGCATTTGCCTTGGTGTGCTTGAAGTCTTCTACTGTACACACACTACACATATGGGCAGTCCCTGTCTGCCTTTGTGGGCTCATAATCTTCCACAGATTCTACACAGATATGGAAATAGGCAGGCTACAAAATGAACACCGGCCAAATGCTAGTGAAAAGTCAGTTTGGCTGGTAGAAAAGAAAACAACTTACTAGCCACTTTGACTCAGTGAGTGTATGTTTGGGCTGGCAAGATTTAGCATCTACTAGTCAAATTAGCTACTGATGAACAACGTTAATTCATAGCCCGGGAAATAGGCATACAGAAAACTGTAAATCTGCAGCCCTTCCCTGTCCAAAACCACCTTCTTACGGTAGTTGTCTTAGCCTTAGTGCAGGGTTTTCCCAAACTGGCTGCGTGCACCGCTGGGGGTGCGCGGCCTGCCATAAGGGGGTGCACGAGCTACATAGAGCAATGGTGGATATGTGGGGTTTTAAACAGCATTAATGAACATTAAGTAGTTGGATGGTGAACTGAATGCTGGAAGGGTCCATCTGAAGTATAGTTTAACTATTGGAAAAAAGGTTTCCTAAAACAACAGTGCATAATGTGCCGTGAATGCGCAGTGGATCATACTTGCGTGACCATCAGCACACCAAAATATTTGCTTGGGGGGTGCACAAACCCCACTGAAATGTACAAGGGGGTGCGCAGGGAAAAAAAGTTTGGGAACCGCTGCCTTAGTGGAATCGCAATCCTCAACAAACTAACAATGGATAACATTTCACAGATGCTTGGGATTAATGAAGCCTTTGTGTGTTTGTGTCCACAAACTGCCTGACTATGGATTACACAAATCGACAGTCAGTGACTAATTCATAGTCCTCCACAAACTGTTGGTTGATTTCACAGCATATGGGATGTGTGTGTGTGTGTGTGTGTGTGTGTGTGTGTGTGTGTGTGTGTGTGTGTGTGTGTGTGTGTGTGTGTGTGTGTGTGTGTGTGTGTGTGTGTGTGTGTGTGTGTGTGTGTGTGTGTGTGTGTGTTTTGGTAAAACTGATTAACAAGTGCCCATGTTACTCTCGCCATTTTACATTTGCCTGCCTTGACTAAAGAGAGCAAAATGACCATCTGTCAACACAGATTCGTCATTTGTCATTTCTTCCAAATTTGAATGGGAAGAGGACATAGTCGTGGGAGGAAACAGCCTGACTGGCCACATACTGTAGCCTGGTTGGCTATGGTTTCTTGCCATTCAAATCTGCAAGAAACGACTACTGGCGAAATTGATTAGACATATGGTCATGTTGCACTGTTTTCGTGAAACTTGTTTACTTATCTAGCTAAATAAACCATTTGGTGGGTGGTCTGTGTGTGTGTGTGCGTGCGTTTGTGTATTCGCTCCAACTCACCTCATTGTACATGAACTGTGTGTGTGTGTGTGTGTGTGTGTGTGTGTGTGTGTGTGTGTGTATGTGTGTGTATGTGTGTGTGTGTGCCCATGTGCGTGTGTCTCCAACTCACCTCATCGTACATGAACTGCAGGGTGAGAGCGGACTTGCCGACCCCTCCACTGCCCACCATGATCACCTTGTGGAGGCTCAGAGAGCTCTGGTTCTTAGCCTTCGTGGAGGCCATGGCTTTAGCCACCTACACACACACGCACACACACCTCTTACACACAGCACTCTCTCACACACTCGTGGTTTCTCTCACAATCACACAAACATTCGCTATTTCTCTCACAGTCACACACACATGCATGAATACATACACACACACACACACACTCTCTCTCCTCTCTCTCACTCTCTTTCCACACTCTCTCTCTCTCTCTCACTCTCTTTCTCTCCCTTACGTACACACACTCTCACAATATTTCACTCTCCCATCCTCCCACACATGCGTATTCTTTGGCAAATTTTGCTGTGTGTGTGTGTGTCTGTTTCACTCATGCATTCAATCGTGCACACCAACACACACACGCATACACTCTCACTGAGTACAGGCTGCCAAAACCACTGGACCCACCTGCAGAGATGGAAATAAAACAATACAAGAAAATAAAGTACCTTTAACAGAAGTGTTTTTTTTTTCAAACAAAGGTAGTGTTTATTGTGAGATAATTGTGCTTACACTGCTTTTCTCTGAATAAATGAAATCAGTGGGAGACAAATTGTAACCAAACCCCACCACACATACCCTCCAAAATGCAGGCCAATTCAAACCCTGATGATTCAAGGATATTTGTCATATACATAGAGACACTTAAATTTCCCATGCAATGAAATGAGTGGGCAGTCCAAAAAAGAGAAGATGAAAGGTGTGTGAGAGAGAGAGAGAGAGAGAGAGAGAGAGAGAGAGAGAGAGAGAGAGAGAGAGAGAGAGAGAGAGAGAGAGAGAGAGAGAGAGAGAGAGAGAGAGAGAGAGAGAGAGAGCGCGAGAGAGAGAGAGAGAGAGAGAGAGAGAGAGAGAGAGAGAGAGAGAGAGAGTTCAGTCAACTAATTAGGATTAGGATAATTATTATCCTTGTTTAGACTACCTTCATGGCAGGGAGATGTGCAAGACTACAGCGCTCAGCAGAATGATCAACTATTCGTAATTCTTTGCATTCTCACACTGTGGTAGCATACCAGTTGATGATGGACAACACCACCACCACCATTTTACTTTTATTTCTACTTTAGCAGTTAAGCTCATATGCGAGTCAAGGCAGGTTAGCAAACACTTTCTGTAATATCGTGTAGTTTCACTTCTAAGTGGCAGCTGAAGTGACGCAGCAAGACTGCATTGTGGAAATGAGAGCCATTCAAAAGGAAGCAGAACTTAGAGCACTGCTCAGTCACATAATCACATGACACTCCGCTCAGCACAATCACCGTCATTCAAACACAAAATGGCACTTTTGGCACTAATCTCTGACCCTCTCCGCTATAATAATCATGGTGTAAACGTTTGGTCGACAGACCTGCTGCGGGCTGGAGCCATCCGCACACCGAACTTCAAGATGCCAGAGGACAAACTCCCTCATGGGCTTTACGCACCAAGCAACATGGTGTCCATGGGTCACTGACTGTTTTTTGGGGGGGATCAAAAGTCAGATGGTACAACCAAATCTAATGCCCATGACAGTAAATAGTAATTGGTAATTAATGTACGGCTATGAATATGCTTCACAGAAAATCCACTAAAAACAAAAAGACCTCATTTAATCTATACAATAGTGGCATTAGCTGCACCACCCTGACGTGTGCTGCTACTAAAACGTCATTGACCCTCATATGTCAGGTAACATAAAGGACACTTATTTCCAAGTAAAGCGAATGGCCAGGTAGCCTGGGAATCCCCATCCTGCCTGGTGCCTCCGTTCCCATCTAATAAACGGCATGGAAACTCTCGCAGAAACCTTCAACTGAGTTTGGGATACCAACCACAGAATGGTGATGGAGGGCAAGACATATGATTAGGCTTACAACAAGTTGTCAGCGTTGCAGCTGTACACTGCGGCTTACCCTGTTCTTGCAAAATGTTCTCCTTGGAAGTCGCTTTGGTCAAAGGTGTCTGCTAAATGAAGTGCAATGTAGACAAACCGAAGCTTGTAGTTTGTTTGTAGATCCACCATGTCAACACCCGACGCAAAACCAGCTTGCCTACAAGCTTTGGACAGTGTGTGGTGTATATTAATGATGAGGAGGTTTGCACATATTTAATCACCCTCACTGAATACTGATAGAATCTTAAATTGGTTCGATCGACCCATCCCATGTCAAAATGAATAGATGGCTCCCAAACGGTATCTCACTTTTGATACTGTCTGGCAACAGCCAAACTAATAGCCAGCAGGAGTAAGTCCAAGACATCCATGACTCAAACTGTTGATGCTTATCACAACATTTATTGATAGTTTATTAGCAAAGCCTTCTCCACAGCCATGTCACCTGCTCGCCACAGCCTCTCCTGAAAGACACCTGACACCATCCACAGACCAGAGAGAGAGAGAGAGAGAGAGAGAGAGAGAGAGAGAGAGAGAGAGAGAGAGAGAGAGAGAGAGAGAGAGAGAGAGACTGACTTACTGACATGTATGAGCTTATTAATTCTTTATTTAAATAATACAAATAATCAATAAAGATAATAAAAAATAATCATAAAGAACGCTGAAATCATAACGGTACATGGTACAAGAGTGATAGCAGGGCCCTGCCCGCCATTTGCATACACACTGTATGTATGCTGCAGCTCTTTGCCCTGCTTTCAGTAGCAATCATGTGAGTGTGCATGACTGGCCACAGGTACAGCGGCCGGGGATGACGTCAGAAGTTACCTGAGAGAACACCTAGCTGATCAAGTCTGCCATGGATAAAACATGGGCTCAGGGCCGGTTCTGGCTTATTTGGTGCCCTAGGCGAGTTTGATTTCTGGCGCCCCCCCCCTACCTTTGAAAGAAAAAAAAATAAATTCTTATACCTCACAGAACACAAGACTAATATCCTTAGTAAGCTTAACTAAATAGCATCAAGAACAATAACCGTTTTTCATCAAATGGACTTGTGGTTCTTTTTGACAGGCGACCAACACATCAGATTGAGTTGCATGAAAGTAGCTTCACTGTGTGGTGTGTTGGATGTGATGGTGGTGGGGCCCCCAACCCCAGATGAGAGGGAGGTTATCAATGTGTTTGAATTGTAACGTGAAATTGAAATGCCAGGAGAGTGATACAGTACATTTGCATGTAAAATGCATGTGTAGACAATAAGCCTACCAAGGAGGTCTGCATTGATCTACACTATCTACAGCATCACAAAGCATGGCAGCATAACAATTTTAATAAGCTACACATTTGTGCTGTCTTCCAAACCAATTTCATTTCTGGACTGGAAATAGTGGTGCATTTGTGAGTAGGAGAATGAGAAGGGGGCTATCTATGTGTTTGGAGGGACAGGGTGAGAGAAAGGGAGAAGAGCTGTCACGCTATTGAATTTCATAATATACAAAATATAGTAAATAGCCTCACTTGTCTGCTGTGCATGGTTCTGTTACATGATTAATGTAGGCTATGTCATTCTGGTCTGGAAATTAATGTTTTTTTAAGCTTACAACAAGCAGGTAATTCATGTGGATGGAAGGAGATATGGCAGCTAAAATTGTTTTAAACATTGCACCAGTCTTACTTTACATTGCTTGTCAACCTAAGCAAGTATTATGATATCAGGTGGGTGTTAGTGAGTAGTGAGTAGGCTACTAACAGCTACTTTACTGGATTTCATTGCTTGGCATACTTGGCTAATGTTAGCATGCTAACTAGCTATTTCTCTGATCAAAAACAAAGCTCTTTTTCTCTCTAATTCCAAATAGTAACCTCATAACTATTAGGCTTTCCATAATCACAAACGGTTGCTGATTAAATCGCATAGTTCCAAAACACCCTCTGAAACTCCTGCATCATACAATGAGTGGTTTAATGAGAACATAATAATCTCCATCCAGCAGAGCAGCACTACTGTTTGCGCTTGCCCCCTCTGTCTCTCGAGTGAGTCTCCAAATTCAAAATAGACCGCACGCTGTCACTCGTCCCGCCCCCTTTCTCAGAACTGTCTGTTTATTGGTTCACAGACTTCCCAGAGACAGTTGGAAGAGATATTACTATTGGCTGAGGGGCGCTTTGCCGTGAGGAGCGCTTTCGCCAGTCTTTGTTGATTGCGACTTCATAAAAAAACTTCATATCGCAAAATTACGCATAGGAGAGCGCCATTTCGGCGCCCCTTCTTCACATGGCGCTCTAGGCGACCGCCTAGCCGGCCTATGCTAAAAACCGGCCCTGCATGGGCTAATCGTGTATCGGGAGTGTGATCAGTTCATGAGGAAAATTACATGTCATGTAGGCTAAGCGTTTCCCTGCGACATAACGGAAATAACGACCATCCACCTAACGTCACAGTGTTCACAAATACTCTCTCCAAACCTGACGAATCTTGTTACACGCACTTTCTTGTAGGCTATGCCCAAACTGTTATTTTGTATCAACATCGCATCCCATGAGAAAGCGTCCTGATCCGACAAATGTGTCACTGCTGAGGTCTCAAACACAATAAAGCTCTCAAACTAACCACTGAAATCTATAACAAATGCATGAATAAGATGTGATCTTACTGTGAAAACGGCTCAAAGTGAATTCTGAAATATGTCAGGAATTGAGAAGTAGCCTTCCCTGTTTCGCTGTGAAAGCCCGCCTCTTTACAGAGACTCATTGGCTACTTGAACATCCGCGCGGGCGTAGCCCTGTTGTATCCTCGGTCTATCTTGTCCAGCATAGCGCTAGGCGACTGTCCATCAACCATACAAAACAAGAAGTAACACTGCAAGGAACTTTTTGTATAGTCAAACGAAATGTGTCAAATAATGTAACCGACGCGTTTAACTACACGTCTCTCCCTTCCCACACAGCAGAGGACTCCGATGCGGAGCCGCGTTCAAGTCACCACATCCGTGTCACTGTCACATTCCTTTGGGTTCCACTTGGTGGATCAGGGTCGCCACCGTGCGCCGCCCCAAATTCTACTGTCAAAACGCGGACCATAATCGCATCCATATCTGATTCACAAACTCGGACGCGCTGTAAAATCTAACGGACGTTGGTACAGTTTTTGTTGGGGCAGACACGACCGAACAGCGCTCTCCAGTAAGTATTGATTTATTTATATTAGGTGATACACAAAGGTACAAAAAGTATATCTGAAGCTTTTATACTATCAATGCTTATTGATATTTCGTAGGATTTTGTTTTATGACTTTAAAAAGTGTATGTTAACCCTAGTTGTTTTCAAAACGAGACAGCTAGTTCATTCATTCAAAGACATGGAGAACTACATTGGCTATTGTAGTATTTCCTAAATGCTGTTAAAATATGATGCCATCCGATACATGGAGGAAGTGCAGTTGAATAAAAATTATCTACATTGTGCCCATTTTAACAGCCTTGTTTACGTTAGCTTGCTAGCCAGCTACTAGCAAACCGGTTGACTGAAGCAAACTTTTGTAAAGTTAAACGTAGGTCTAAGTGTTCAAATACTCTTATGAAACGGCTATATTGGTCTGAATTTGGCTCGTGGTACACTTTTACACGGATTGGTGATGCTCTCAACAGGTTTGGCACCAACTGTGTTTTTAACGGCACAAATCCTAAAGCGGTGGCATCATGTTTTCCTCACGTTAACGAAATCCAGGCTAATTATTTATTAGCAATTAATGGATGGCCATGAACTGCGCCCTCGTCCCATATGCTGTCCATCATTGGTGAATGAATGAAGTAGCTGGGCTCATAGTTTGATACAGATGTCCGTGGTTGGGCTACAAATATCTGAATTTGTTCTTAATCTTGTGCAACAGTAAACAGGTGGAAATACCTCTGGGTCGGACAGGGCTAGCCGGCTGTAATCCACCCTGCTACAGTGATGCCCGCCTGCCTCCCGGCTTTTACGACCAAGAGTAAGTAGGACATTGTACATCTTATAATATTCAACATCATTACTGTCACGGGATAGAGATGTGAAAGAGCGTTGGCCATTCCATATGCAATGCAATGTCTGATTGTCATCTTACGAAATGAAAGCTCTAAGTTTAGCTCTGTGTTGCCTTTTCAGATCGGAGCGCTGATGTGATGTTTCCCCGTCGACTGATGAGGGAAGGAAGAGAAGGCAGCCACGACACGCGATTGTTCAACATGACAGTGAGACAGAAAAATAATGTGAAGATAAATAAAAAATCATGATGAGTGAAGTTCTTCGTCAGGTTGTGTTTTTTTCGGGATCTTATTTAAACGGTGTCTAGGCCAGGTCTGTGTTATCTGTAGAATTAAATCTAAATGCTGTTTGGTTAACTGGTTTAGTGTTCGTTTATTGGGATTATAGCATAATAAGAAAGTAACTTTATGAGCACGGATCCAAAATGGTCCCGGCCCGGAACATCTATGAGTCCGGAATGGGTCCGTAACTGATAAAAAGTAGTGGAACCGTGACGGATGCAATAAGTGGACACGTAATGAGTCCGCATCGGATGTCGCGCCTCCGAACCGGGCTCACTGCGGAGGTACGCTTCTGCACGCGGACCCGTTGCGGGTGACAAACGGGTCCCTTTTGACTCCGCACCACGCCTCCGCGTCGGATGATATGCGGCGTGCAAGTGGACGCCGATACGGCCCCGTTTACCGGATCCGTTCCGGAGGATGGCCTCCGGATGGTGGACTCCGGGGCGGATCCATTACGGTGTACTTTTGCTGTGTGGGTTCATTCCAACTCAACAAAAAGAGACGACTCACCGTCTGAAGTAGGCCTACAAGTAGGCCAAAACCAATACCCAAGTCTTAGGAAAAACTATTAATGATCCGTAGCTGGTGGCGTTCCATCCTTCCCAAATTGTTTCATAACCGGAAGCCCAGTTCTCGGCTATCAAAAGGATGTGAGGTCAGACGGTGATAAGTAGCCTATTTCTTACAGTTGACATACCATTATCTGAGTTTATTAATATAACTGTATCGTCCTTTGCGCATGGGTTTACTATTCCCATGGGCGTCTGATATGTAGTTTAAACACGCTCATTAAATCGGCGATATGATTGCTTAAAGACGCCTTGATTTCCATCATTTTTCACTAAATTAAGCTGGGCTTTCATGTTTGAGACAATTTACTTGGGTGGCGGGAGGGATACAATTGATTCAATTGGGCATGTAATTTAGACAGAACAAAAGTTTGATTCTTAAAGTGTATGTATTTATTTATTTATTTATATGTTTATTTATTTGTTTATTAATTGCCTTTTAGACACCCCCCCAAAAAAACAAATAAACAAACAAACAAAAAACAAAGGGCCCAAGTGGAGCTACAGACTAAAAGCCTCCAGAATTGTCATAGTTTGCTGCACCGCTACACACTGACCTCTCCTGTAGGTGTCGCCATTCAATAACTTTAAATGTACCTGTATGTTCCAAATCTGTCTCGTTTGCGCATAGAAGTTGTTGTCCAAATAACATGAAAACAGGAGCACAGTAGAAATATAAAACTGTACATTTCAACAGATTAACCACTGTATATTCCCGCAATGTTATCTATCTTAGCCTAGCCTATATCTTTAGGCCTAGATGTTTAAAAGCTCTTGGAAGCTGTTGGTGAAGTTATTTGGTGACTGGGTGTTTTCCTGTTACGCAAGGACTGCCAGGTCACCAAAAAGTTCCTTGATTTGTGTAAGGTTCGGTGGTGAGACACAAAAATAAGGGTGGTGAAAAGAAAACAGAATTCGTCGTACTTGGCACTTCCTATTGTCGGTTTTGATTATGAAGGGATGTGGAATAGCCTACCTTTCCCACTGCACACAAGAAGTGGCCAAATTGCGCTGGCGCATTGATCAAACCTTTGAATGCTTCTTTGGCTAGATGTTTAAGACTCTCAACTTTTGTTTCCACTAGCAAGAAACGATGTTGGATAACGCCACAAAAAATAGCAAATGAAAAGACCGTCTGTCTAGCTGCTTGCTTTACAGAAGTTCCAAACCAACAAAGGAATCCCTTAAACGCCTAATTGCAACTTTCAGAATAGCAGGGGCTGTTTTCATCTTGGTATTTCTTTAAAAGCACGCATCCTTTCCTAGCAAATCAGATTTATGTGAACAAGGCTTCTTTATTGAACCAGTATGTCCAGTAACTGTGAAATTGGCGCATCGTGACTGTTCATTATGGAAATGATATTGTGGGATATCTAGGCTGGAAAAACGCCAGGTTCTTGTTTATTAACAAAATAGGTCAAACTGACATTATTTGGGCATGTTATAGCAACAGTAAAGTGAAAAGTATTACAGCAAGTGTAGCTGTGTCCAAAACATCATTCAGTCGCACAGTTCTGAAGGCAGTCTAGGGAATGGCTCTGTAATCACAGAACGTGACGGTTCCTTCCTAAATCATTTTAGGCCTATTAGATGTTAATTTGGCGGTTGCGTCCCCTCTTCGACAGAGCCTCAACGGGAATTTGCTTTTCTATAGCCCCAGGGCATAATCTCCCCAAACCACAGAGTAGGAGGAACAACCCCACGTGGTTCAAGTCGTATAAAAAGTTTTTGGACTATTGTGGCACGATGTCGTGATTGCACGGAGGAAAGCCGCTTCGATGATCACATCTCCTCACGCCCAAGTGAACGAGGACGTTGCCGAAATCCTTCCTGAAGTCAGTCATTCCAGACGAGGACAAAGCGGATCTGCATCTGAGCACCCAGGAGCAAAACGAATGACAAACTGGATACGCCGTTTTATGAGAAATTATCACAGTAACTGTGCGTTTTTGAACCTCTTGCCGTTATGGGTTTTCTTCACTGACTTTTGGTCTGCAGCCAACGGATGACTTGACAATTCTGTCAAGTGACAGAGGTATCGTTTAAATATTTATTTCACGCCCCATTGATATTTATTACACAAGCCAACACGCATTTCGCGATGGCATGAGTCGAGAGGCACTGCGCTTAAGTGCAGTAAGTCAACTTGTTCATTTTGCACGGGAAAACGGTCCAAGCCCACACTGTGGCTGGTCTCTGCGGTGCTACGGCGTAGACAACATCAGAGAATGACCAAAGAGCCCCAGTTTAAAGGAATAGATATACCACAAGGAATTATTCCGCTTTTCACCATCCAGTTCATTCACCCATAATATCGCATGAAGGACAGACATTCTTTACTCTTTCATGGACAAAGTGGATTTTACAAGACGATCAATAGAGCATTCTTTTGCTCTGCGCTGCCCTTAAGCTGGTGTTTGTATAGTGTGCGCTGATTTTGGGAGCGGGAACAAAAGGTGACTGTGAAACACCTTTGGACGAATTAAAATCCACAACGCTCGAACTGCCGTGTCGTTTTCGAGTTCACTTGGAGGGAAGATGATAAAGTTTATCACGAAAGTGGTTTGTTTTGTGGCGTGCGTACAGTCCATCCGCTGCACACCGGCTCCTGAGACCCAGACAGTG
>NC_085868.1:2337500-2342500 GCF_034702125.1 Engraulis encrasicolus
TTGTGTTTTGTTGTTTGGTTATCATCTATTTCGTTTATCATCTATTTGAAGTATTTGAAAAGGAAAGCATATGTTGTTTAGTCCAGCATCTACTACAGAACAAAGAGGAACGCAGTGTGTCACATTGTATGCTCTGGGAAACTTGACTATTTTCGGAGAAAACGGTTTCAACATTACAAAAGTAGTACAATATTTCAGACTTTATTTTATATATATATCATTACAACTTGATCATTCCCCTGTTGGCATACAACTGTAGTACAACTGTGAAGTGGTTTATAATACTTTGCCATAGTGATGAATTCTTCCTCGGAGGCAAAGGGCTGAACTGAGGCCCAAGGCATACTTGGTATGTAGAACCACAAAAATACACATTGACAGTACGATGTAATAACAACTACAGTTGTACTTGCATGTTATTACAGCAGTTATTCCACTGTATCTAAGTATGTACGCTGTATTTAAAGGCGCCTTAAAATAATCACATTTTTACATTACACTCATCAGACTCTTTTATCCAATGCCAATGGCAATGGAAGACATGAATATCAGCATACAACCTGCAGGGTAGAATACGTGGCTAGTCAAGGATTTGAACCTGGGGCCGGGAATATTATGCCGTGTTAAGTTGTTCAGTCGCTCATGGTTTGTGGTGTTGTGCTGGCCTTTGTTGACCTGATACACATGGACACACATAGTTAACAGCAACAGCAACATCCAGTGTGTGAGGTAATATATGGCTGGTCGAGTATCTGAACCAGCGACCTGTAATGTTATGTTTTGCTATATAATGGTCATGCTTTGTGGTGTTGCTTTGTTGTTTGTTATTGGACTGTGTTCACCTCATAGAGCTCAGCCACCTGAACAACATGTCTCTCTGACCAGCTGGCTGTCAGCGCAGGTGTGCTCGACAGGTGTGGCTGGATTGGCCATATGGCATTCAGGACATTTGTCCGATGGACTCTCTAGGATTTTTGGCCTGTTTTCATCCTCAACGGTCTCAGTCCTATTGCCGCTACAGAGGCCTCTGCAAGGCGGTGAGATATAAATGAAGTGTTTTTGGCTGTTGCAGTCAACATAGCTCATATTAGATGACTTTAAGGTCATCGGGTGCTTCATTGGCTACGGTTACATGGTGATTTTAATTCCGAATTAATAATTCCGAATTAAATAGTTCCGTCGAGTTTGCTTTGATCTTTCGTTAAATTCTGAATAAAGAGGTGTTTTCATTTTCAAAGTGGAATTAATCTTTATTCAGAATTAAAGTCAGTTAATTCCGAATTAAATGTCTCATGTAAACGCAGTAAATGTCTCTCTGGATGCCTGATGGACTTTGCTGAATCTCTGCTGAAATGCCTGGCCCAGTTTTTATCCCAGGCCAGCCCGGGCCTGTCGACAGGTGTGGTTGTCAGGTGGCGGGGTATGGAGTGAGGTTGTTTTGGTTGCATGGGGTGACATAGGTGCATCACCTTCAAATCCCCTGGTAGATATTTCTTCTCTTTCATCCTTGCATTTTTTTCTGTAATATCAACTTGAGGTTTACAGCATCTTTGTTTCAAGATTTCAGAATTCTGAATGGAATGAATAAGTTGAAGCTGAGATAAACGTTGCGTCAGGTTACATGCATGCGTAATACATGCGTAATTTACCAACAGTAGAGCAGGCCTTGTAAATCTGGTGGTTTTGATGTAGGGTCATAATTATATATAATTTATGCTGGTGATGTTGTTTCATACACTTGATGCAGAGGTATTATCTATGTGAGGCTTTTAAGATGTAAAGAAAAATGTCCACATACTGCCATTCTAGTTTTTATTCATCACAAATGAACACTTATGATCCATGAGCACTTCATAAAACTTCACGGTGTGGGCACTCCACTTTATTTAATACAGTATGTCTACGTTTTTTTTTGTTTTTCCTGGCACATATAGTCTTTGGATGTGTGCACCACTACCTCTGTACCTGGGTTTGTGAAAACGCAACTCTTTTTTTTGCCTCTTTTCCACCGCCGGTTTCCTACAGCTCGACCCAGCGCGACTCGTCCGCCACTTTTTGCTTTACGAGTGAGCTGTGTCTTGCCTATTCAAAAAGAAAAAAGTGACTGCCGAGCCGTGCTGTGTCTAGCTGTAGGCCTACCAGAAAACCGGCAGTGGAAAAGAGGCATTAGTGAACTCATATAGGTGGCTGTGTGGTGTGCTTTCCTCAGCATCAGTATACTTTCCAAGGCCTAGCGAGTTTGTGTGTGTGTGTGTGTGTGTGTGTGTGTGTGTGTGTGTGTGTGTGTGTGTGTGTGTGTGTGTGTGTGTGTGTGTGTGTGTGTGTGTGTGTGTGTGTGTGAGAGAGAGAGAGAGAGAGAGAGAGAGAAGCAGACAAAAAGAGGCAGCGAGACAGTGACAAAGAGGAAGAGTGGGGAGGAGACAGAGACAGGGCGAGAGGGGGCAGGAAAGGGGGGAAAGAATCAATGAGAAACATGCAGAGAATAAGATCGAGAGACACAGAAAGATAGCGAACAGACAGAGAACACAACATAAACGAGAGACAAA
Source organism: Engraulis encrasicolus (assembly GCF_034702125.1). Lineage (NCBI taxonomy): Eukaryota > Metazoa > Chordata > Actinopteri > Clupeiformes > Engraulidae > Engraulis > Engraulis encrasicolus. Next base: position 2,340,047 of record NC_085868.1, read on the forward strand.
AAAGGGAGGAACAGTGGACAGGAAAATAGAGAAAGAGAGAGAATGAGTGATACAGATATATATAGAGAAAGAAAGAGTAAGAGTCTAACATCAGGGATCAATGGCGGGGCAGCGGAGCATACGGTACGGCAAGAGGGAACAGAGAGAAAGAGAGAGAGATAGACAGACTCACGAGAACATAGAGTGAGACAAAAGAAATAGAGAGAATAGGTAGAGAGAAAATAGAAACAGAGCAGAGAAAGAGAGCGAATGAGAGAGAAACAGAGCAGAGAATGAGAGAGAAACAGAGCAGAGAGAGCGCGATAGAACAAGAGAGGCGGAATCTTGGGGAGGAGAGCCGACAGAACAGCGCCCATGTGACCGCCCGTCTAGACGACATCTCATTCCGTCCCAGACTTAAACTCGCTCCGCACCTCGCCTCGCCTCGCCTTGCCCCGCCGCTCCCCGCCTCGTCATTCCGTGCCTCGCCTCTCCACTCTGCTCGGCTCCGCTCGGCTCCACTCCAGTCGTTCTGATCCGCTCCGGTCCACTCGCTCGATCGAGATGTGCTGCGTCATCGAGATAAGCTACCCATAAGGCTGTTAACATTGCCCAGACCCTGACCCTCACCGCTATGGGGGTGCTTCTGTCATGTCTTTTTAACCAACAGCTTTGTAGGTCACCAGCTCACATGGGCGATAAGATGTTGCACATCCCTCTTTCAGAAAAATACTGAAAAAAGAATAAATAAATATTACACATGTGATAAGACACAAAAAATGAGAAGACCGCCCCGACCACACACAGACATTCAGGGTAACGGCTTGGTAGCTCAAGTTGACGGTAGCTCACTTAGACACGACACTGGCCCAGCCCAGGCGCTTGGTCTTGGTTGACGGAGAAAATGCTCTCTCTGTCCAACGCTCCCTCGCTTGTTCACTCGGGAAGGGAGTGACATACACGAACAACAGAACTCAAGTGCTCAAGTCACAAGGGGGTTTCTGGGAAGATTGTTCATCTCTCTATTTCTCTCTCTCTCTCTCTTTCTCTCTCTCTCTCTCTCTCTCTCTCTCTCTCTCTCTCTCTCTCTCTCTCTCTCCCTCTCTCTCTCCCCCCTCTCTCTTTTTCAAAGGTTGTCTATAAAAAGAAGGCTGCCAACGTCCCTGACCAATAGAATCTTTCTAAGAAAGTGCAGTTTATTTTGGGCTTTTTTTAATATGTGAAATTATGTAACTTTGAAATTCCTGCCTGGGGCGAAAAAGTACCATCATCCCTGGAGGTAGAATCTTCAGTTTGTGTATACACACACACACTCACACACACACACACACACACACACACACACACACACACACACACACACACACACACACACACACACACACACACACACACACACACACACACACACACACACACACAGACAATCACACAGAGAAACACACACAAAAAATATGCCCATCTCCAGCTTTTTTGTCTAGTGAATAGCTGGTGTCTTTTTGCCTCGTCAGGACCCCTTTCTAGTCCTGATGAGGAGAAAAGACACCAAACAGAAAATACACAACCTGTTCCCTCAAAATGGATCACCTTGTGTGTGTGTATGTGTGTATATATGTGTGTGTGGGTGTGTTTGTGTGTGTGGATCATCTTATGAGGGCTTACAGAGGGTCTGAGGAGTGCTGCAATTACTCGCCTCGCCTGGTCCCTTCACACACACATGCAGGCACGCCGCACACACACACACACACACACACACACACACACACACACACACACACACACAGGCCACAAATTAATGACAGGCTGGAGCGTCGGCCTCTTAACACCCCCTTTACACACACACACACACACACACACACACACACACACACACACACACACACACACACACACACACACACACACACACACACACACACACACACCACACATACAGTACACCCATCCAAAAAAGAGAACACAACTGCATAATAACAGTTATCACTCGGCAAGATTGTTATTAGCCAAGGGAAGGCACGAACAGTGTTGAAAAACAACAACATTGAGGATAGCAGAGCAAGGGAAAAGCCTGTTGAACCACAGTGGTAGCACAATGCACTGATTCCCAACCACTAGCGGAATGGGAGCACAGTTTTAAATTAGTGCCGCCACCTGTGCCGTTTTTTCTTGATTGTCCCGGTTTAGCATCTTTGCGCAGACGGGCACGCCTCAACTACATCATAACAACATTGCTATGTCATTACCGGGAGCCTTAAGTAACATATCAAGACTTGGTCATTACTATCTTGGTGTCAGTAAGGTTACAACTCTGCGCAAAGGGGTTAATGGTCTGTCCCAGAAAACATACATGCATATACTTTTCTGGGCACTAAATGAAGGATGCCATTGCATACAAGCATAAAGGTCGATTGAGTTTGAAATGTTTTTTGTCAGACCGAGGTGTCAATTTTTTTAATCATGACAAATGTATGGAGC
>NC_085868.1:2347500-2352500 GCF_034702125.1 Engraulis encrasicolus
ACCAACAGCCTGTGCTGCCGGCAGCAGTTCTACATCGACTTCCGGCTCATCGGCTGGAACGACTGGATCATCGCGCCGTCCGGTTACTATGGCAACTACTGCGAGGGCAACTGCCCCGCCTACATGGCCGGCGTTCCAGGCTCGGCGTCGTCGTTCCACACGGCCGTGGTGAACCAGTACCGCATGCGCGGCATGAGTCCCGGGTCAATGAACTCCTGCTGCATACCGACCAAGCTCAGCACCATGTCCATGCTGTACTTTGACGATGAGTACAATATCGTCAAGAGGGACGTGCCTAACATGATTGTGGAGGAGTGCGGCTGTGCCTGAGGGCTTATTTAATGAATATAAAAATGAATTATACACACAAATAAAGGAAAAGAGGAGGAGGATAAAAAATTATAAAAACACACACACAGGTGATGAAATGAAATACAAAACAAACAATTGAGCAGAACTGCAGAGGAATGAGAGGAGTTTGGGGGAGTTCGGTGGAGTGAGCTGGGGATGGGGTTTGGGAGGGAGAAGCGGGGGTAGGGGTGGGGGCTCACAATGAACTTTTGTACACAGAAAATAATATTGCAAGAATAATTATAGTAACAAAGTAATATTTATGAACATTTTCATGAACACCAGCACATGGAAGTTGAGAAATGCTCACGCGCACATTCACACAGACGCTATACACACAATGTAAACCACACACACACACACACACACACACACACACACACACACACACACACACACACACACACACACACACACACACACACACACACACACACACACACACACACACACACACACACACACACACAAAATCATACATGCATGCACATACCATTGTGTACATATTATTTATGTTTGTTAATATTCCTGGTAGAAGCATTTATCAATTCTACCGACTTGTGATTCCATATTTTTTATAAACAAAAGGTTTGTAAAATAACTTAGGTCACAATGTTAAAGGGATGGAGATGGTGATTTATCAGTTTGTATCATTTTATCCTTTATTTTTCTTTTGCTTTTCATTTCTATCCAATGTTTGCCATTTTCTCTTGTCTTTCCTTGTATTTCTCCAAAACAAAGTTTGGAGAATCCTGCTTCTTCTTCTCTCTGCTTAAGTCAGATAGACAGAACGACAGACAGAACGACAGACAGACAGAGTCAGACAGAGCCTTAGACAGCCAAGTGAGAGAGGTCTATGTGGACTGCCAAAACCAACTCTGCCTCTCTCCGAATAGGATCTCCGACTGACACTAAACACAACACAGCCCAAGAACCATGAAAAAAGAAAGCACTGACCACCCCACCGCCCTGCCGCTGAGGTCCAGCTGTACAGCACTTCTGACTTGCCAGACATCCATCTCTCTCACGTCACTCCCCATGGGAACAAGCCCTGGCAGAAAAGCAGCTCTTCCTTTCTCTTCTCTTCTCTTCTCTTCTCTTCTCTTCTCTTCTCTTCTCTTCTCTTCTCTTCTCTTCTCTTCTCTTCTCTTCTACTGTGCTTTTTTTGGTCTTTTTGTGTCTTCTGTCTTTGTACCGTCTTCTCAGTAGGCTTTGCGATGTTAATTCAACACTTTGAGACAAACACTTTGGTAGACGGTGCTGCTCTTCAGAAGCTAAATTAACATTGCGAAATTTAATGTTTTTTCTTTTCTTCTTTTCTCTTCTCTTCTCTTCTCTTCTCTTCTCTTCTCTTCTCTTCTCTTCTCTTCTCTTCTTCTCTCTGCACACATTTCTAGTCTTACCATGTTCCCCTCACACTGCCCATATGTGTTTTGCATTGGTATCCACGTGTTGCTCCTTGAACCAAAAGACGTCAGGATATCAAAGAACCGTCGTCCCTGATCACAAAGCATTCCTCATACAAATCTGCAGCAATCTCGCATTTAATTCAACATTTAGAGAGTCACATTTAACGCCCTTGTAGTCCTACACTTTTATGTGTCCATAAGTGTTGAATTCACACTGTAAGATGTACAGTGTAGATGGAGACAGAGCAGGCCCAGCAGTCAGCTAATGGAATGAGGTAGCTTAGCAAAAAGGACCATTCAATGACCGAAGTACTTTCCACAGAGTTGATTTGAGAGATTTTTTTGAGTGATTTCAACACTGCTAGGGGTTTATATTGCTCACATTCTACAGAGGTTAAATGGAGACTTTCGAAGCTGGCCATTAACCCACATTTTTTGGGCAGGATTTGAAGTCTGAAAATTTTGAAATTGCGCTGGGAGTTTAGCCCTGAACTTTTAAGAATTTAATCCGGACCCCATATAAATCCAAGTTCATTCGGAGTTCAATATGACTCCCCAAATGTTTAACATTTTAACACCCCCACTTCTTGCAATTAAGTTGGTCAAAGGGCCTTTGCCTGAAGCACTGAAATCCCCTGCAATTTTAACAGCATTTAATATGAAAAGGATACAGAGTTGAAATTTAAAGATGAAATGATAATTTTTAATGCTCTCGTTTTTGCTGTGATGGTGGTGGTAAATTGTTCACCTCCAGCTGTATCCTACCTTGAGACAGAGAGTTGGTTCTTATCAAGTTGGTCGCCTAGGCGAGCACCCCTCTTTCCTCTTTGTGGAATTAGAAATCGGTATCTGTTAACATAGTGTCCTACATCTGATCGAGCATAGCTGACCTCTTACCTACCTTATGTACTGAGTGGACATGAATAATCATTGTCAGCCCTGCTGAGACGTTAGGGGTGCAAGTCAATTGACATCCTCCTGTACTTCCTTACTTCCTTACTTCCTCCCGTCCTCTTGCCCAGACTGTCCCTCTTGCCTCCATGGGGGAAACAATATCAAACAGCACAGAATAACTTTTTTGAGTAGGAGGGCTTTTGCCCGTACAACATGTTGAATGCAAATGAGAGAACGACCTTCAAAATGAGTTTTTGCAAGAGATTGAATAAAAATGTGATCGTCAATGAGCCTTGCATCGAGGCCAGAGGGCACAGCGAAGGACGGGGGGGGAAGTAGTTTGACTTGCACCCGTTAGTTCAGACAGCACAAGATAGGGTCAAAGGTGAAAGGGCAAACAAAGTCAGCCCTTGAATTGTGTCAACTGCTCACAACTACAGAGAACTATGTGACTCTCTGAAGAGAACAACAGTGAAAACAAAGTACTTAGAACACACACAGAGTCACACACACACACAGTCACTCACACACAGAGATACACGCAGACACATACACATTGCAGAAGCAAATCAAACTGAATTGTCTCAAGTTGCCATACTAGTAAGCTGGCTATGGTGCAGCATAGCACTTGTAGAACATGACTCCTAAATGCACACCTTAAAGCACTTGCAGATAAAAAATAAAAAATAAAATAAAATAAAAATCACACAAAAACAACGCCTTTCGAGGACAAACTTTTTTAAAAGGCTCACCTGCCTGCCCACCCGCGCTCACAATCCCTTTTCCAATGAGAGACTAAGTGCCACATGAGCTATGCAATGTATAGTGTTGACCCAGACCAGACAAAACGCAAAATTTCTAGTCCTAGTCGTTAACTATTATTATCAAAAAAATACTTGAAATGTACTCCTTCGCTTCAGACGACAAAGCGAATGCTTGTTACAATGTTTGCACTGAAAAAGTGGCGTGATTAGTAATAAAATACAAAATAAAATAAAAAAAATAAAGAAAAAAAGACAAAAAAGAGAAACTGCCATTGATAATACAAAATATGTTATTTTTATAGAAGCAAATTGAATACTGTTAAAATGTATTATGCCTAACCAAGGAACCAAAGAGGGGAAGATATTAGCTGTTATTATCCAATACCACAGCTGATATCAGTTATTATTCAATGGCAAGGCCTTTTGCTTAATTTTGTAAAATACTTCGTGACAATGTACGAGGCCTAAATACTCTTATCAGGGTACTATATTATGGATTCTGTTTTCAGCTCTTTTGTTTTTTATTTTATTTTCCATTTTCATCTTTTTGTTTCATTTTGTTTTGTACAGTAGACAAATGGAATATTTCATATTTTTGTCATCAACTTTTAATATTTTTCAGTTTTTCTATTTAATAAAAGAAAAGGTTTCTTTTAGTTTCTCATTCCTGAATCATTTTTAGAATAAAAAAAATACATGTCATCTCTGTACAGGTTATGTCAAATAAAAAATGCTTTTAAAATATTTTGTTTTCTTTGTAACTGTTTAAGAAAATAAATTTCTTATTCTGCATTAAAACTGTCTCTGTGCTCCTTGGATGTTTGGATTGTGGCTGATGAACTCAGTGTTGGACTATAATCTGGCATACAGGGCATTTCCTAGTGGGCCGATAGTCCTCAGGGGCCAATACTGTTGGATTTCCTTGTATGTGTATTTAAACAGAGTTGTGCAATAAGGCCCGGCCTTTTCTTTGTGCCCCTCCACTCCTGAATGGACTTGTTCTGTCATAGTCTGTACACAGTTTACACTATAGTGATATTACGACTGTTGAGTCAGTGCTATCCACCTCTGAAACATACTTGGAGGGTCAGCCGTACTGTATACACAAGTCTGTTGCCGCCAGCCCTCATACCTCAGGAGTCAGTGCAGCAGTAACGGGAATGCCTGAATGACATCGCCTGAAGATATACTTAGAGCAGACACACACACACACACACACACACACACACACACACACACACACACACACACACACACACACACACACACACACACACACACACACACACACACACACACACACACACACACACACACATGCACAGCACATACTTAGTATACCCAAGGGATGCATGTGTGAATCTCTAGGGCATGGGTTTCCAACCTTTTCCAACTTGGGCCCCATTTGAAATTTTCACAAATGTTCAGTTCCCACTTTTTTACCCAATAGATAGTGCAACTGAAATAAATTTGAAAAAGAAAACAATTGAAATAAATAAAAGCGCACACAAAAATACTATTTTGATCTTTATAAAATGATTTCAAGGCATACATTTGGCATACCTTCAGCGCCCACAGTTGG
>NC_085868.1:2360000-2367500 GCF_034702125.1 Engraulis encrasicolus
ACAAACAGTGTCCAGTTTTTTTACAATTAAAAAAACATTGTCATCTTGCACAACAATTGAGTGAATTTTTTGGAAAACTGGCATGTCATTTATAACTTCTGTACAAATCACCAAATTAAGTCGATACTCTGTACCAAAGTACTTGGCCCAAGATACGGATCGTATCAGGGTGGAAAACGGCATGTTGAAGCGAGTAGAAAGCTGCTCCTTGGCAGGAAACGATGATATTGGTTTCATTTTTCCTGGGCCAAAAGTCAACCTGTCATTCGTGAACTTTTCCCAGTGATAAGCCATATAGTTCTGATGTTTCTTTGCTAAAGACCATGTAATGTTTTTGAAACATTTCTTCTGCCTTTTGAAAAAACTGTGTTTTCCTTCATACCTCATGCACCAGACATGAATTATCGGACCAATGTTCTGGATGCATCGTGGATAATGAATCATTGTGTGGTGTTTTGGTAGCAAATTCTTGGTGGGAAATAGCTGTTTAAAAAGCTGATGGTGCTCAACAATAAGATGTTTTAAGTAAACGGTCATTCCTCTGGTCACACATGGGGAAAATACAATGTTTATAATCTGCAATAGTAAAATCAACAACAGCCAGTGACCATCATTTTGCTGGACTACATCACCAAACATTAATGGGATGTTCCGCACTAAACACCATGACTGAATGGCATTCAGACCTAAGTCATTGCTGGAATCCTCCAGTTTTAGAGCTGATGGTTGATTCCTTCGCTCTAAGTATCCATAGTTGAAAGACTGAACCCTATCATTTATCTGTTTAAATGAGACACATTTCTCTGCAATGTATTTCAGAACAAGCTTAACCTCATATTGTGCTACACCTTCTAAAATGTCGTGCATAATATCAACGGCAAAATTATCCACTATATGAAAGTATTTAAGGGAGTTTAGTGAACACTGTCCTTTCACACCATATACATGAGACTGATCAGGGGACGTCTGTAAGAGCTGGCAATGTTGTGAATATATTTCTTTGGTTCTTAAGCACATGTTTGGGTGGTCTTCAGAGAAAACGTTCTGATATTGGTCTCTCTCCGTTAGACAAAAACGGCAGCAATATTTGGCACTAAATGACTCTACATAACAAAACAAGCCGTGTAGACCTAGGTTGTCACCTGTGACCTGAAAAATGCTCCCCTTAACGCGCTCACCAAGTCCTGGAACTGCAATTCCATCTATTTCTAAAACCTTCAGGTCAGTTACAAGAGGCTCAAGAATGGTTGCAAAACCATATTTCTTAATATCCTGGGTATGGAAAAGCATACACAAATGAATATTCGCAAGGGAAGAATTGAACCTTGGTGGGAAGTTCCTCAAGGTAAAGTAAATCGCACCAATTTTATGCGAGCCTTTTTTAGATCCTAAAACATTGCAGGGTTCCAGATCATCGTAGAATAATTGGATCTGAAGAGATTGCATGTCTTTGGAAAACAAAGGATGTTCCTTAAAATATGCACCATCTCTTGAGTCGGCATAAAGATTTGGACTTGATGACTGTACGGATGTGGACATGTAGATGACACTGGACTGTTTCAGAACTGATTCGAGCGTAAGCAAAATCGGAACATACGCTAATGTATCTCGAACAAGAACTTGATCAAATGTGCCAGTTCCCTTGTTCCATCTGTTGTCGAATCGGGAACCAATCACTTTCTTAACGGGAGCAACTACACCCCACTTCTTAGAGAAATACTTCTGACGCTTCTCCTCAGAATTTAGAGGAGTAAATGGATTGTCAAGACGTTTCAATGATTGTTCAACTTTCTCAACAGTTGTAGCATCACTTAAACAGCTTAACACAGTTTCTTTCATGTGATCCTGTATCCCATTGACAACTTCCTCTAAAGAACAAATAAGATGATGGACATTTGTTTGACCAATACCAGCAGATTGAAGCTCTGCCACAACAGAAGAACACATGTTGTTAACATACTCTCCAGTTTTCAAAGATGAACTCGAACATGGGACTAAATCAGATGAACTAACAGGTGCCACTGCATTTACTGACAGGTCATGACTGCTTTGAAAAGTGTTAGTAGCTTCAGAAATCTCAACATTAGATCTTTGCTCATGCATCTTTTTAATATGTTTACGAAATCCGGAGAAAGTTCCAGAAACATGTGAGCACATACCACATTTCAATCTCAAAGTCCTTCCAGGGCATAATCCATGCATCAACTTTAAATGCCTCACCAAAGCATTTGCGTCAGAATGACGGCTTTTGCAAATGAAACAAATCATATCTAAAACTCTACTGGGACTACTGCAGGAATCTCGACCGCAGCTCAATGACGCGAGGGTTTTCTTTGACTAGTCCGACGTCTATGTTAAATATGGTGGTCTGAATGAAGGTGTACATGTTACCGAGCCAATCGCTAAATTCGGTTCCAAAGACAAAGTGCGCTTTGAATAGCTCATCAAAGGCCCCAAGTGATGTTGTGGCACTGCATGGGATGGCAATCTTGTCGATGACGATGAAGAACCTGTGAATGTTGGCCCTGGACATTCCAACCGCGAGGAGGTAAGGTTGACGGGTCTGGGTGATGGCATCCAAATGTCCCTGGACACTGTCTCCGGTCTGTGAGAAAGAGTAGGTAGACATACAACAGATAGATGGCATGTTATTGATGTGATGCTGAGAGGGATCGTACAGAATGTCCACATAACACTATATGTGTTAAAATGTAACTTATTCGTCAAGATACAAGTACATGTACATCAACTTAGTATCAGCCCCAACATTTGCATCAATGTAGCATTGAGTGAGCATTCAAAATCTACAGTGGGAGGTAAGTAGTAAGTATATGTATTATGAGTGTGTAGCAGAAGGCTTGCAGACATGCAAATGTCAAGTTGTTTAAAAGCAGAAAGAAGGAACCAGGTAAGTATTTACTTCCGTGTGTGTGTGTGTGTGTGTGTGTGTGTGTGTGTGTGTGTGTGTGTGTGTGTGTGTGTGTGAGTATTGACAATGACAATTGACAATGTACAGTATGTACCCTAAACAAGCAACAAACATGAGGTGAATATCGGTATCAAATGTGTGTGTGTGTGTGTGTGTGTGCGCGCGTGCGCCAGTCTCTAACCTTTAGGAACACCACAAGTCGTTCAGCGGCTTGTGTAGCCGAGAGTCGCCCTGGTTTTTGCCGTCCTTGGGAAGTAGGAGGCAGTAAGAAGAGCAACAACACCAGCGAGGATAGGTCACTGTCCCAATCTAAGTGAACATTAAAAGAGAAGGCAAACAAAGAGCACAATGTTAACAGAGTGGGAGGATAACGTTTCCATATCCTAAAATGTTGTTATGATTCCATACAGATTCAGTGATTTAAGCCTTGTAAGATGTTTGTGTTTGATGAGGAAAACAAAGGAGCATGCAAATATAACTGTGGAGTGGACAAAAAGCAATCATGTTTGTAAAAACGTATTGTACGATCTATTGACTTATTGAATATTGTGACAGCCCTAAACAAGCACACCAAATTGATTATTACATACCCTCTGAGTCACTGCTTCTTGATTGAGGTGACTCTGCTGCTTGAATAAGTTCTTGCAGTTCAGGGCTGATGTGTGACAGGGTTTTACTCTGTTCGATCGTCTTGGCCTTGAACATCGTTGGCCACCTTTCCAGTAGTTTTGCTGACGTCTCTTCTCCAAAGAGAAGACAAAAGTCTTGCTCGATCTGGAGATGACAAAACAGAAAAAACAAACATTTAGTTAAAATCTCTTGTCAATTTTTCTTTACCGTCCACATCTAGGGAGGTTAGCCACAGTGCCATGGGCTTTAAACGTCTCGACACTGCTCATAGTAGACACAGGAACATTCTGGTCTTTGGAGATGGACTTGAAGCCTTCAGATTGCCCATGCTCACAATTTTGCTTCTGAAATCCTCAAGACACTTCATTGGTCTCACTTCTTTTCTCCATGCTCAATGTGGGACACACAAGGACACAAGACAGAGGCTGAGTCAACTTTAATCCCTTTTTACTGGCTGCAAGTGTGACGGTTCTTTTTGCAGTTTTCCATTAAAGACAAATTAAATTAACCTTTTAATATCAAAGAATTTGTGATTGCAGTCATTTTCTGGAAGAAATTGGGAATTACCTGACGGATTTTTTGAGGAGCAAATACTTTTGGTCAGCACTGTATGTGTGAATTCGTGCCACTCAAATATAAAATGTCGATTTCCGAACATTCTACAAAATGGAGATACACCGTTTTGCAAATAAGCTCTTCAATTCTACTACCTAGAGCAGTGGTTCTTAACCTGGGGTGCGGGCACCCCCTGGGTGATGCGCCAGAGATTTCAGGGGGTGCATAGAATTCTGTTTGTGTTGAGGTTGTGACCAAAATTCTGCTTGCAAACATTATAATTAGGCCAAATCAAAACATGGTTTAGTCCCCATGTAAAGTCATTTAAGTATTGATTAACGTCTCCAGCAAGAATCATTGCAATTAATCACTTAAATCATTTTCTAGTGCGTACACGTGTAGAAGTTTGGGCTGGGGGTGCACAGCTTGTCTTGGGCACAGGTAAAGGGGTGCTTAAGGAAAAAAGATTAAGAACCACTGAACTAGAGAGTATGATAAAAATAATACAACTGCAGTCAAGATGAGTGTGGCCGTTGAGAATTTTACTTACCAGACCCTTTACATCTGCAAAACGAGAAAAGGTGGACAGCACATCAGGTGACATCAGGTGATCATGGACCATTCTCTGGCGATGATGGAACGTTTGCTTCATTTTCAGTCGCACCACTTCATCATCAGCTGCATGCCTCATGAGACTTAGAGCTTCTTTCAGTTGTTCTTCACTTAGTAACTCTGGCTCGGTCACGTTGCGTTCAGACGATGGCCCTCCCCTCCATCTTTTGTTCTGTGCTGGAGGTTGTTGGTCCTCGGCGGCTCTCTTCTGAAGTGTTTTGAGACGCCAGGCAATGAATCCTGTTCCGCTGTCAGAGTCGTAGAAATGTTCCTATATTGTGATAAAAAAGTATTAGGTCAATTGAATATCAGATGGTTGATTTTTTTTTTGGCCAGTTCGGTAGGAGTTGAGTAAAAACGAAAAATATACAATACTCACATAACCCTTCTCGGAAAAGGGGTCTTTCAGTTGTGGGAAGAGTTGTACTATCCCCTTAGCGTGCCGCTCCCTCACACTCCTTGATGGTGATGTACTAAAAGCATCAAGACATATTCACAATATTTACCTACTTTCAGGCAATACAGCATACATCATCATGTAGGTCTGCATATAGTTGACAGATTGAGATCATAGCAGGTCATAATCATTTCAACACCCCCAGCCAACAGTGTGATGTTAACAGCATAGCCAAGCAATAATCTTCTGCTTGCTGTTATTGATAATGCAAGAATGACATGAGACTTTCAATTCACTTTGAAGCCCCCCCCTCAAAACAATAGATACACAGGTCCAGGGTGCGATTTGTACTGGGTGGGGAAGTGTCCCCTCTTCTGGTTTTGATATTGCCACCTTTTACACACAATATTATTCACAGTTTAATGTAATTCTATTGATATTGCTTAAAATCTGAAACATATCCCCTCTTCTGGTTTTCCGACAAATCGCACCATGCACAGGTCATTACAAAATCTCAGATGTTATTATTACCCATGAATTTCAGTCATGTTGGCAACAACCATGTTGACCAACTTTCGCCTCGCAGAATCAGTCAGTTTGTTGGTCCTCCTGTACTCCCTCAGAATTTGATCCCCACCAGGTTTATTTTTGAGGATGTCCTCTATAAGCTTCAAAGACAACAAACACAAAAGTCATGTGTTTTAGAACAAACTGTCAATTGGAATAATGTGCCGCATTTGTTTTACATCTACAGATTCGCACATCTAATGATACTTACAGATTGGGCTGTATTGTCAGTTGTTGCGGTGAACTGCACCGGGCTCTCAACGTTCAGGATAATGGTGTCAGGCTCAGGTTCCAGAATGGAACTTTCCCGACTCGCTGACATCTCAGCATCAAAATCTGCATTAGGAAACAGGGAAAAAAAAGATGTTCTAGAAATGGGGACTGTACCGGGCTACATATGGTGATACGCAACTTCAAATTCAAATAAAAAATATTCACTATGGTATCTGTAGTGGAAGCATTTCTGAACGAAACAATGATTTTTGGAACATAAAAAACTTGCCGATACCAGGCACCATACTGCTATTACACGAAACAATGCAAAATCTTGTCACATTCTGTGCTGGCATTACAAAAAACATTTAACTTTTCTTTTCTCTACCTAGCATTAAACCATGAGTGGCTGGCTCTGCCCAGTTACTATTTAGAAGTTATTTCCCAATTGTTATTTTATATGAGTTGATATTAATAGTTGGTTCCCAATCTGGAGGTCGGGGCCCCAGGGGGTCTCCATGGTGGAGGGGTCCTGCCACCGCACCTTCAAGGAAATCCTGGGGGAAACCCTGTTGAACATGTACCGTAATTAGGTTAAGTACCTACCCCCTGGTGTACCGTCGAGGCACAGTTCATACACATGCTGGTGGTTAGAGGTCACTACTTCTTCGAATACATCTTCGTCGATTTCTGTCCGGGTGCTGTCGAACAGTTTAGCCTCATTTAAACGGCCAATGGCAATTCCAAATTTCCTGAAAGCTGTAAGGAACACAAGCATGAATAAGGTGCAATTATTAGATTTTTTTTATGTGGTTCTTAAAATACATAATCTATTTCCACATGGAAGCTGGAAGCAAAAGTAATTAGCCTTTCTAGTTTCATAGTCCACTCTATGGGAATTTAAAGGTGCACTGTGCAGAAAATGGTCAAAAAAGGTACTGCAACTATGCTGCTCATTGAAACTGGGTTGCCTATTGCCAAATTTGATCTTTTCATGAAAGTTTACTAAGTAATAAACCCATATTTTCTAGTACGGCCTAAGTACAGTCATTTTTGCAGCTAAAATGTCTACTTCTGGAAATTTAGAATGGCAGACCATGGAGAAGATCCCCCTTTTCAAGTATGAAAAGTGCAATTTTCCCAGTCATAATGAATACTTAAATCTGATGGCGGTGGTAAGCATTCATGAAAAAGGTAACATTAGTGAATGGGTAGCATGAATTCTGGAAATAAACAACTAAAAATGTTACACAGTGCACATTTAACATTGGGGTGAACTCACTTTTGCACCGGCATAATTTCATAAAAATGAAAATATGTCATTTAAGTTGTATTAATGACGTTACTTTTCTGCTATAAGCTCAAGAGATTTAAAATATTGTTTTAAATGTTTTCCAGTGATGTATTCCTTATGCACCACTGTATACGTCATGATGGTTTGGGCAATTAACTTCATATAGCTTATTCTAGTCAAACATAAACAGGGAGAAAGAAACATGTAGAGCTATGCCTATTCCAATGTGGCTGAATAAACTGGTTGTACTTCATGAAAATGCTCTAGTGATTTGAAATTGTTACATAAGCCTACACAAAGATC
>NC_085868.1:2377500-2382500 GCF_034702125.1 Engraulis encrasicolus
ATTTGGAGCCCTCCTGAAGATATTCGGTTTTGTCATATCCAAGTAACGTCTTCCTTTGGGCAACGAGTTGAAGGCACAAACTAAACTGTTCATATTTTTTTCTTCATGGTACGCCACCACCCATAACATGTATGGACATCACTGCCATCATAACATGCAGGTTTCGTCCCACTTCTAATTTTTAAAATAAAAAGTCGCTGTGACATCATCAACGTGCGGCGCCGACGCTGCCAGCTTGTTGACAGCGAGATAGAGCTCGTTCGCCAGCGATTGCATAAGGACAAACGGGAGATTCATATGAAATTTTCTATTTAGTTGCAATGGGGTTGAGTTTGCACATATCCAGGATACAAAAATAAAATGTCAACTCAGATAAAGTACAGTTTTCACCGGCTTCCTCTCGGCAATTGGGATATTTTGAAGCTGTGGCTTCACAGCACGGAACATCCCACGCTTACAACTTACAATGCTTGGACCAACGGGTGTGTAATACCCCTTTCTCTGCAAAGGACTTTAATTCCAGGAAAAGATGGCCATGGGGTTTCAACAACAGCATACAAGAATGATGTGCCGCTGACCGCTGAGGAGCATACAGACTAAACTGAGGTAAGATGTTGCTAACTACCTAACTTCCTGAACTTCTACTAGAGGTGCCAATGTTGTTGGAAGCTCATCTGCATACATCAGTGCAATGGCTGGAACTAAACCTATGTAACTCGACTGTAAAAAAGTTTAATTTAAAAACAACAACAACACTATCTAGGGACACTGAAAGCGTCAGTGTTCATCTGGTTGAACTATTCCCTAATTGTTCAGTAACGTGGTAACAACGGAGCTGCTAGATTTGCCTACTGGGTACACAAAGATGACAGACTGTTGACTAAACCTGACATAACATGGGAGTATCCGTGTATGAACCGTATTGTCCATTAGTTTCTTCATGTATTATGCAACGCGATCGACTTTACATGTTATCGAATGTGCAGATAACATGCAAGGGGAAACGGCGACCTCAGTAAAAAATACTATCGGCTAATACCCAGAGCCAGCTACACTATTCTCGTGTTGCCATGCCAAATTGTATCAGAAACATGTTTCAAACATCCGACAAGACTGAAGGAAAACACAACAAATGTGCTTAGCCTACCACTAAACTACACGAAGTGTAACATGTCTTTACAGGAAGTCTTTCAAAGTTGTAGATAATGTATTATAAACATATTGCCAATAAGAGGTCATATTTGTGGCTTGACAGCTATAGTGTTTTCCCAGTGAAATGCAATGCTTAAGGCAGGTCTAAAAGTGGTTTCATTTCTTGAATACTGCATTCAATTTATTCATGTAAACCTGTAGCCAAAACATGAAAACACTTGCTCTGATCTACTGTGTGACATCTCACACATCTTATTTTTGTAAAGAACAACCATGTCAGTCAGTAAGCATCCACTTCTATCGTTTCAGCGTTGCATCCACAGATGGCTGTGCCTACTGTGCATCAGCAGTATTCATCGATGGGAGGAAGATGGTCCTCAGTACACCTGCTAACATCCACCCTTGACTGATGAGGAGCAAGAGAGAAAACAGTGGATAGCACCAGATCCCCCTGCCACTGCTTCTCACATTGCATGATCCGAATATTTGCTGGAAGTCTATCACCACAGGTTAGCAGACATTGTTATCATGGTAGATTACATTGCTATTGCTGGATTTCAGGCTAAACATTACAAATGCCTTTGATGTTCCCAAGGGAACAAACAGTTGACATGTATAGTAAAATTTACTTTTTTTGTTGTTGTCATTTATCATAGCAGGAATCCGGAGGAGTTTCATTCAGTTGCTGCATTTTGATGGCAATCAGAAACAACTGGAGACTTTTCTGGCTTCATAGAAGCAGAGATTCTGAACATCTTCTGATACACCTTCTACATTTTCTACATCCTGTCTGCATTGTAATCATATAAAGTGGACACCATCTTCATTATGCCATCTGAGTTACAGAAGCATTGCAAATATGTTTTGTAAATATATTTCATGTACCGGTAAATATGTAATTACCGACAACCTGAAAGCGCACTTTGTGTCACAGAGACAGACTGACAAATGGAATGATGTATGGGGATTAGTGAAACAGTTCTGCCGAGACAACAATGTATACGTACCCGGCGAGGATGTGAACATGCAGAGTCAGACACCTGCTGGCCCTGAACCACTACCGAAAAGAAAACGGGCCACTCAACCCCCCGCAACCCTCGACAATTTTCTGATAACGACTTTGGGCCACAGAGAAGAAAATGATGTAAACACTGTACAAACGTCCCAGAGTGAGACCCCTGGATTCCAACAGCACCTGTACTTCCCAGTGCTGGATACCATCATTGGCGAACTGGACAGACAATTCACGGGAGAGGCCGTTGAACTCGCACAGGCCTGTGCAGCAGTGTTTAAGTCAGGGGTGTCAAACATACGGCCCGCGGGCCGCATCCGGCCCGCCAGAGGGTTCCATCCGGCCCGGAGAAAAAAAAAAAAAGTTAAAAAAAAAAAAAAAAAATTTTTTTTTTTTTTTTTTTTTTTTTTTTTTTTTTTTTTTTTTTAATGAAATAACCGAAATGCGCAATTACGCACAAAATCGAGATCTGCATGACATTAACCTAATGGTCCCTCTCTTATACTGTATATATGTAGTAAAGTGCACATCACACTTCTATTATAAATGGTGAATTTGTACTGTAACAGGCATTTGATAAAGCTCATATATTATAGACCTCATATAGAGATAAAATGTTTCTTATTCGTATTGTATTGGTATTGGTTGTAGTTAAATAATAAATATAATAGAATTTGTATTGGTTCCTATTAAGCTGAAACTGGAAACGGGATGTTAGAATGTGTGAAAATGCAGGAAATTACATCTAAGAAATAAAAACATTTCTGGGGGAAAACCCCCTGACCCCCTGCCAAAAATAACTGTCCCTTATTTAATTAATTGACGGTTAGCAATGAATGAATGAAGTCAAGGAAATTGTGCATAGGATTATCAGTATTGCATTGCTTTCTACATATTCAACACACTTAAAACGTGATAGCACTGAACACTAATCCTCTGCTTTACGTTTTTTTTTTTTTTTTTGCGATGATGTTACTAATGCGGCCCGCTTGAGGTCCACATGGGTTGTATGCGGCCCCCGGACCAAAATGAGTTTGACACCCCTGGTTTAAGTGCAACAAAAGTGGAATTGAACCTCTCGTACAAAAGTATGCACAGCCTCTGAAAATCAACCCCCACCTTGTTGGGGCAGAGATGGACATTGTTAAAGCCTCTACTGTCGGATCTGTGTCATGTGAACATCTTCAAAAAACTGTGACAAGGGCCGTATACCCAAATCTATACAAGCTACTGCACTTGGCACTGACTCTACCCGTTGGATCTGCCACTTCTGAGAGGAGTTTCTCGGCAATGAGAAGGATTCGCAACTGTCTACGCTTAACAACGGGAGCTGCATGGTTTTCATCCCTCGCTGTGCTTTCCATTGAGCGTGACATCACTGCCAGGCTGTCACCTGAGACGATTGTGGATGTTAACGCAGGACGCAAAAAAAGACGCTTACTTCTGCACTAGGTAAGACTTTCGATAAATGAATACTCCTAGCCACCATGTTGTACTGTATACACTAATGTAGGGCCTAACAACTGGTGTTGAACATCATCTAATCACTTGTGCCATCATGCGTAATGCGCTTTGTGTGTTCGTGTGTGTGCGCGTGCACGCACATCGTGGTGAGAGTAGGCCCATACGACTTTGTTGCTGTCCACCAACGTTGACGGAAGCATGTGACCGAGAACTTGTTGTCACGATGTGGGTGTTATTAAATACAGCGCATTTACAGTCGGCCACAAATATGAACGAGATGATGAGCTCGCACCGATTTGCTCTACTAACACACCACGTGTGAGGAGTGGGGGGACAGGCAGTGAGGAGGAGCTGAAGTGGGGACCTGCGCAAACTTGTGTAGAGGTGTGAGACAAGACCCATATACACACGTGAGTGAGTTGTTGACCAACCAGTTCATGGACGCGTGACCTCGGAGGCAGTCCGCAGACGAGCGTTGAAGGGGATAAGCAACTGCAGAGGTTGCAAGATCTGACTGCAGCCGCATTCATCCCGCGATAATTTGACACCATGTGACATGTCACCTCGTCAACGCAACATCGACGAAATTTCGAAGTTTGACAGGAAATCTAACCGTCATGCAGCATTTTCATCCAGGGTGCATTGCTGTCTACATGCGCATGTATGCGTTGATGGCATCTCGATCGCACCTAGTGTGTTCGTGTGAAATCAATTTTTTGCCCCCCCTGATGCAAAAGTGATACCTATGATTTTAGTGCATTTCCTAAACAGATGCAATTCATGTGAAAACAAAAGTATAAGAATGCAGCAAATGAAATAAATAATAAGGGCATGGCAACGAAGAAAAGGAGGAAAGATAAAAGCAGGAATGATGAAAGAGAGAAATTGTAGCCATGCAGCAGTGGAATACGGAGAATACGGAGAAAGAGAGAGAGAGAGAGAGAGACGGAGTAGAGGGTTCTTTCCATCATCTTAGCGGTAACTCCCGTCCTCCCTTGTGCTTGCGGTCTCGTGATGACGTTGTAGTAAGACGTTATTGACGACAGAAGTTTAATTCATCATCTCACAAAAGTGTAATTCAAAGGTCACTTTGTCATTTGCAATTGAGATGATGAGTGGGGAAAAGCCCCTCAAACGTTGTTGTGGTGGCTAGACTGACAGCAGGGAAACTTTTTTTCGTCCATGGAGGAATATAAAAAGAAAAGTAAATCGAGAGCGAGAGAACTGTCAAAATACAGCAAAATCTGCTTTTGCACATCTGGTGGTGCACAGAGAGGAAAGAAATTGTATTCAGCAGTGGAGTGGGCAAAATGGAAGACAATAGAAGATTCGAGAGTTTGTCATTGAAGGCAACAAAAGTGTGTGTTGAGCT
>NC_085868.1:2387500-2392500 GCF_034702125.1 Engraulis encrasicolus
CCAAAGCCTAAAAAGGTCTGTCATGTTGCCTAAATGTTGTAATATAAGTTATTTTTTTCCTTCTTCAGCAAAATTGCAATTTACCCCCTTTAACCTGTTAAGAGACCGCGTTAGAAATTTGCTTTTACCAGAATGCCAATGGCAAGTTGTAGTACATTAGTAAAGGCCTTGTGTTGTCATAGTATTGTAGTGCTATGCTAGTTAACTTTTCAATGACTATTGCAGCATGCCACTGGATGGTGTGCATTAAGGGGTTAAGCTGTATCACTTTCCTGTCATTTGGTGTTCCTGTTCAGAAAGCTGTATAATAACAGGAGCATATGAGGTTTGTCATTGCCAGTAATGACAGCTTAACGTTTTATAACCAAAGTGGCAATTCCTGCAATGCCTGCAATGTCATTGTGATGTTGTAATGCTTCAATTATGCTTTTTATTGTCAGCAAACAGCCAAGGGAGTCAGTAGGCGTCAACAGATTCCACTGTCTGTGCCATGTTGGGATAGGGACATTCCACCTGTCTGCCTGGGACATGAGATGAGAAGGGAGTGTTGATGTGGTGCCATAGGAATACCTGTGGAGGTGTGTAAGGCCTTTCATCAGTATGACATTTTAAAAAGGTAAGTATTTGTATTAAACTAGTATTGGGCCTATAGCAAATAGTTTGCAATTTAACTACTACTGTAGCTACTATTTAATGCAACAATAGCAGAGAGAATACAAGAACATAGAATCTTACTGTCTTTGGCGATAGTTCCCTCACATGACCCAAAGTAATAATACACACCAATAAGGTAAGGAATTGTAAGAAACAATTTTCAGTTCAACCACTGAGGACTGCTGCTTCCGAGACTGTATGTGAGGTTATTACAGTGATGTAATGTGGTACTGTGGTTGCTTTTTATTGGTTTTACTTTTTGTTGCCTATATTATATTTTTATTGTATTTTTTAAAATTGTTTTTATTTTAACCGTGCGACGCAAGGCAGCAGGCGTCAACGGCTTCCACCCTCTCTGAAATGTTGGGATAGGGACATTCCACCTATCTGTCTGGGACATTACAGATGAGAAGGGAGTTTTAAAGTGGTGCCACTGGAATACCTGTGTCAGCATCTAAGGCCTGTTAAAAGTATGACATCTTAAAAAGACAAGTAGGCCTATTTGTATCAAACAATTATTATAGCAAATATTTATATTTAACTAGAGATGTACAGGATCCAAGATCCGGTTCCGGATCTGACAGGATAATAGGGTTTTTCAGACTATCCGGATCCGGCAAGATCTTTAGCAGTGGATCCGGTATCTGGCAGTAAATCAGGATCTGGGGATCTCTACTTTTTATGTAGCCTAGGCTTTTCAGTCAGTCTTAAACAACCCCAATCGCTGCATGGAGTAAAAGCCCTTTGGAAGCGGCCGTTGAAGGCAGTATGGCAGTAAGCCAATGAGTCTTGAAAATAGTTTGCGCCAACGTAATAAAAAGGGCCCACGTGTGCGAGTTGGCTATGTATTTCAACCCTTTCGTAGGATCCGGTATCCGGTTCCGGATCCGGCAGGATCTTAAGCAGTGGATCCGGTATCCGGCAGGATCCTAAAAATCAGGATCCGGTGCATCTCTATATTTAACTACTATTTGTTGTTCATTCCATCCCTCTGTCCCTCTCTGGGGTGTTGTAGGGTGAGAAGGGAGGTCCTCCTCTCCTATACCTTGGAGTGGTGACAGTAGAATACCTTTGGAGGGACATTTATTCATTTATTTGATATCTTAATGAATATTTATGAAGTAATAAACCAATATCTACTGGTTTGTGAAATGTTGAACATGTCTATTACTGGAAATTCATGTCAAATGAAAGAAAAAACAAATCTTACGAGTCAATGATATCTTGCAAATTGATGCTGGTGGTAATATTCGCCAGTGGTAAATATTCACGAAAGCACGTTTGGTATTCACTCAACCCACAAAAGACCCATGTTAGTCCTCTTTTTATGAAGCTGCACTGGCTACCACTGGCTGCAAGGATAAGGCCTTGACCCTTGCCTACAAACCCACTTAAGGGAAAGCCCCAGCTTATCTGAGGAACATACTGAGGTTGTACGTCCCTACCAGAGAGCTACTCTCCTCCAACACAATTGCCTTGCCACCTGCTCGCTCAAAGCGATCTCAGTCAAGACTGTTCTCTATCATTGTTCCTCAGTAGTGGAACAAACTTCCAGAGGCAGCAAGGCTAGGGCCATCTCTCTAAACTTCCAAGAAGCAGGTACAGACTTTTCTCTTTCGTGACCATTTGTTGCACAAATACATGAACTGGTCCAGACCCAGGGTATCTTTAAGGCATGTGCACCCCTGTAACCATGCTTGGCATCTGCGCTTATTGTTATATATTTCCTGTTCACTTTGTATTGGCAAGTGATGTATGCTCTGATTATGTCTTCAATTGGCTAGAAGTGCCTGACAATTGTAATGCAATGTAATGTAATGCAATGAAAGAGATTTCAAAACGACACACTCTACCTTTAGCAACACAGAGAGGGTGGAGCAGCTGGAATACCTCTGGAGGTGTCCAAGGCCTCCGAGGATCTCAGGGGATTGGAAAGGAATGCAAGAGGACAAACGTGTGTGTGTGTGTGTGTGTGTGTGTGTGTGTGTGCGTGCGTGCGTGTGTGTGTGTCTGTGTGTGTGTGTGTGTGTGTGTGTGTGTGTGTGTGTGCCCGTGTGTGTGCGTATGTGTGTGCATGTGTCCGTGCGCGCGCGCGCGTGTGTGTGTGTGTGTGTGTGTGCGTGCGTGTGTGTGTGTGTGTGTGAGTGAGTGATTGCGTATGGCAAGTGCAGCAAGTGTGCAGTATTGCAAGGGGGTACTTAATAGCTTGTGGATTATTGGTCATTACACGTGTGTTACACAAGATGGTGGATTTGTTCAAACACGCAAATTATCATGTCTGTACTGTAAGCACAGACACACGATATGAAACAATACGATATGATACGATTCTAAACAATACGATACGAAAAGATACAATACGAAACGACACGATAGTACTGTATTGTCAGTTTGCACTGAAATTCATGTCGCATCCCCGAGCAAGACTCGCTTCAGACTGGACATAACATCACAAGACTGCACATGTGCCATGCTCCGTATGCATAAGCATTAACTGACAAAAACAGACAGAGGACAGAGGCCTATGTAGAGACATAAATACATACATGCATACTGGGATTGGGCTGGGATTTGATTAAAACATTTAATCAAATTAACTATAGGCTTTGAAATATATTAATTGAACATTTTAATAACATAAACAAATTTCACTTGAGAACAGTGAAAAGTCATTTTTCACATGAATTTTGGATAATGACGATACATAAGTTTAATCAACAAAATATATATATTTTTTCAATGTGGTAATTAACCAACACCAACAGACCAGTGCAATTTTTAGGCACACACACACAAACACACACACACACACACACACACACACACACACACACACACACACACACACACACACACACACACACACACACACACACACACACACACACACACACACACACACACACACACACACACGTCAGCATCTGTCCTGGCTGTTATTAGTGGCACCACAAATATTCTGCCATAATCCAACACGTCATCAGCATGCCTGTTTGCTGAGTCATGTGTGTGTGTGTCTGTGTGTGTCTGTGTGTGTGTGTGTGTGTGTGTGTGTGTGTGTGTGTGTGTGTGTGTGTGTGTGTGTGTGTGTGTGTGTGTGTGTGTGTGTGTGTGTGTGTGTGTGTGTGTGTGTGTGTAAATGTTTATTTGTGGTACCTAGCAGAGGAATATCGAGACAAATGCTGTGATCCTCATGTGCCTCATGTATGTGTGTGTGTGTGTGTGTGTGTGTGTGTGTGTGTGTGTGTGTGTGTGTGTGTGTGTGTGTGTGTGTGTGTGTGTGTGTGTGTGTGTGTGTGTGTGTGTGTGTGTGAATGTTTATTTGTGTCACACAGGTGATAATATCAAGACAAATGCTGTGATCCCCATGTGGCTTTGTGTTTGAGTGTGTGTCTGTGTGTGTGTGTGTGTGTGTGTGTGTGTGTGTGTATGCGTATGTGTATACAGTGAGGAGAATAAGTATTTGATCCCTTGCTGATTTTGTTGGTTTGCCCACTAATAAAGACATGATCAGTCTTTAATGTTAATGATAATATGTATTCTAATATGGAGAGACAGAATATCAAAAAGAAAATCCAGAAATTAACTCTAAAGAATATATAATAATTTATTTATATTTAATTGAGGGAAATAAGTATTTGATCCCCTGCCAACCATTAAGAGTTCTGATCCCGCAGATCAAATGGCACTTCCAATCAACTTGTTATCTGAATTGAACACACCTGTTAATAGTAACCTGCACAAAAGACACATTGAATCTGCAGAATCAGTCCATAGAATCAGTCAATCAATCAAACTAAACTCGCCAACATGGGACAGACCAAAAAGCTGTCAAAGGATGTCAGGGACAAGATTTTAGAACTCCACAAGGCTGAAATGGGCTCCAGGATATTAAAGAGCAAACTGTTGGTGCATTTCTTCCCAATTTTGGGACAAACAAAATGATCATCAATCATTAATCTGAGGCCTGTCTCTGGTTCCATACAAGAGTTGACCTTGTGGGAATTTAATAACCAGAAAAAAGGAGATAAAGCACCTTAAAACTGTATGGGAGGAGCTAGGAAATGATCTCAAGGCAGCTGGGACCTCAATCACTAAGAAAACTATTGGAAACACTTGATACCACAGCGGATTAAAATCTTGCAGTACATGTATGGTACCCCGGCTTCAGAAGGAACCTGTTCAGGCTCACCTGAGGTTTGCCAATGAACATCAAACTGGATTAGGATATGATTGGGAGGTGCTGGAATCAGATGACACCAAAATCAAACTGTTTGGCATTAACACAGCTCGATGTGTTTGGAGGAAGAGAAATGCTGCCTATGATCCCAAGAACAACACCTTCT
>NC_085868.1:2400000-2405000 GCF_034702125.1 Engraulis encrasicolus
CAACACAAGCTCACAAGTCCTTCTAAGACATGTACCCAAACTTTTGTGAAACTGTTTTTGTTTTCAAAGCATGACAAGAGGTCTACGGTTCTTGTACCTAAAAAGTTTTGGCTACTTTGAAGCATTAACCATTCGCTGATATGGAGATCTGATATAAAGCCTTAATACATAAAGTCTCGATGGTAATGCTTGAGGACGTGAGGTACAGCTAAGGCTGTCTTGCTGGTGACATACCATTTATGTAAATAAATTGACAATAAAACCCACTTGACTTGACTTGATTTATCTTTCATCTGCCTGGAGCATTTGTCTGTCACTAGTTTTTTGTCCCTACTTTTGTTAGTTTTTTGTCACGCTTGTTGATATTGTGCTGTTTGTGCTTTTACTTTTACCAGCAAACAAATCTACAGTACCTTTGGGTATAAATAAAGTTACCTTACCTTACCTTATCTTACTTGAGGACGTGATATAAGGCGTGTCTGTCTTGATAGTGATATACACACGGTCATGCCACGTTACTGGCACCCATCCAGGCAATTTCAGTGCACCGTAAATCACGGCCCCAGGATAAGTGACATGTTCGAGGTAAAAAAAAAAAAATCATCAGCTCTAGAAAAAAGTTTCTGCACTTGCTGATCATTCAATATTGCCAACACAAGTTCAAAGGTGTGTCTTAGACAGATACCACACGGTAACACAAGGAGTCATTATTATAAAGTGTTACCCACTTGGGTATATTGTACCAGACACATTTCGGCTACTTACCTCTGCAGCCCTCATCAGCGGTGTGTTAAGTGAGGTTGGTTTGATTTCTTCTGTTATGGTCTGTATGTGCTTTGCCATCCCATTGGGGTGTATATGGGATGAATATGAAAATGTTTTATACATTATTATTAGCAGACCTTTTGAACCTCTTTAGTTTAAGTATCCACACTGAACAGTAGGAAGACCTGCATTTATTTTTGCGGATAAAGAGCCCCAAGCGGGCCTGAGGACTATACAGAGAAGATATACCCTTGAGGGTTACAGATTTGAAATAAAAACAATAAAGCATAAACCATCCAACAAATCAACGTTAGACTACCATAAATCAAATGTTCTCAGGTCAGAATAAAATGTGTGATAACATCAACATCAAATGCATTTTTTATGAGCCACTGAAGTCCTTCTAAGAAGTCTTCACACTCAGCAGTCATATTCTAAACATAAATCAGTACTCACCTTGGAAAGATGTCAGGTATCCTAAGTGTAACCGGGGGTCCTAAAGGGTCCTGGCAAAGTGTGTGTTTTTAATGACTACGCCACTGGTGGCCTTTCACCACCAGATATACTTATATACCAATGGTTCTTAGACCAGGTTTAGCACAAGAGGGTTTCCCGCACACAGGTAAGTGAGTGAAATAAGCAGAGACAGAGGGTTCCAGTTAAATCAAAAAGGTCAATATTTATTGAAACATAAACAAACATAAAAAACAGAAATATGCTGCTGCTACATGACCTGGGTAGGGCACACAAGGGGTTAAGAAAAGGCTGCCACCCAAGTTAACATAGGCCTACTACACAGTACACTAGGAAAGCAGGGCTAACACACTGAAAGCACTGCAAATGTGATCACAGCGAACACTATAGGGTGATCGTTTACCACTACAAATCTATGACATGCGCCCTGTGAAACTGCGCAGGCTATAGAAAGATCGAAAAGGCTAGGTGAGACCATCAACTACAAGGGCCTAGTTATGGTGGCAGTACCTTCCTCTAAGGCCCACAGGAGGTGGAGTTATGCAGCAGCAAAAACAACAAACAAAAAGAAAGGAATCCAAAATAACAAACAAACAAATAGGGCAATAACTGGATTCACATATGTAAAATCTCAGCTAAGGCAAAGCAGCAGTGGCGTTGCCCTGCTGAAACAAAAATCACCATTAGGCTAGCTGCATAGTCAATGTGTTTACATGTTTCTAAATGCATGCACAATGATATTAAGAAGAGCATTCAATACACTAAAGGTTACACAATGTTAATCATAAACAGGATGGACATATTCACAGTTTATAATGTTTACACATACATATGAACAACTATACAATTGTGATTTACCTTCATTCTGCACAAGGCACAAACATTTCCCCTCGTCACGCACAGCAGAGTGCTTTCAGAATCCTCCGGACCAAACCTTAGATTACAAACAGATCTTTCACAATACATTCCTCTACTACATGCTTACATGTATGGGCTTCAGACAACATTAAATCAAGTCAAAATACCTTCCGTAGTTCAGGTTGACAGGCCGAGACTACCCGGAAGCGTAAGGCATGCTGCAGAGGTAGCGCCTGTATTTAAAACAACTCACATGAAGTTTGGCCATAGATAAACAACAGATATGGGGCTACACGCTAGCGCACAGATAAAATTCTAAAAACATACCTCCAGTAACCGCAGCGAGGACTGAAGCACACCGTGACAACCCAGGCAGAGTGCATGCCCTCGGCTCCTCCGGACTAAACCTCTGGTAGCTACCACCTACCTACGAGCGTTTAGTGGCAGCAGAAGCGAACGCTTCCCATTAAAGCAGCGAGGGCAGCAGTGACAGAGCAGGGCTTGTGCCTGACCTGCCGGTCAGAGCACTTTTATGAATCAACTGCTAATTGCTGGAAAGCAAGAAACCTGCTACCTGGGGGTGTGTCAATCAGAGGGGCAACTACGGTGGCCACGAGCAGCCAACAGGCTGCCGGTTACATAAGAACCGCTGACGTTTCCTTTTTCTCAATACATTACATTTAGCTGTCGCTTTTTATCCAAAGCAGCTCTAGTACACTTATTTTTAGATGTGTCCAAGCATCTCTATAAGAGGGTATGTCCGTCTGTCGGTTATCCGTCTGAAACGCATTCTTAAAACGCATTCTTTAAATTGGCCAAAACCCGATCTTGACCGCCATCAGACGCGTCTTTGTCTGCCTGTCAGACTTGTTAATACAGGGTGTTGGTTACAGTCCCTGGAGTAATGTGGGGTTAGGTGCCTTGCTCAGTGGCAATTCAGCCAAGGATGGCGGTGTAGGGAGAGTTAAGGGTGGGATTCGAGCCTGCAACCCCCTCATCTAAATCTCCTTAACCACTAGGCCACAGCTGCACCATGACTTCGTCTTGCAAGAGTCAGCTCGAAACACTTTGTAAGTGGACAACAGCTCATGGACAACACATTGCATGGAACGATTAAAAAAACAAGTGACTCCCTAGGTAAGCTCCAGCCAACATTACAGAGTGCATGGTGCATGAGTACCCCAAGTCCCTCTAGACAAGTGGAGTGGGCCAGGACATGAGTGGGAGAGAGAGATGGGTTAGGGTAGGGATATAGCCCAGCCGAGACTCAAACCTCGGACGCCATAGGGATGAAAACACATAATACCTACATGAAGATCTAGAGCAAAAAGCACCTGTCCATGGACCTGCCTTATTGAAAAACGCCTTTGGCTACCTATCTATTTTGGGGTTGATAATACCAGGCTCTACAGAAGGTCATAGATTCCCTCTCTCAGCGCTCTCTACTCTACCTGAATTCATGCTGAGGGATATCATTTTGATGGGTCATAAATCACTCCCACCTGAAGTCACTTGCACTCGGTAGCCCTATTGAAGATGGCCTTGGGTGCCTTTTACAGGTTCATAACGCCAGGGTCTATCAAAAGGTGATGACACAAAGGGCATATTTTTTAGCAATGTGTCTTTGCGACGGTATTATGAGATGTTGGATACCGGCTTACTGTTTATCACACACCATTTTTGTCAAGAGAACTTGGATTACATAATTTTGCACAGATAGCTTTTTAAAGTCTTTTTTTTAGCACTGCGAGCATCTATACTTTACATTCATTCATTCATTCATTCATTCATTTATTCATTAAGCGGCAGACAACATTTTTAACCAATTTATTAGAAAATATTTTAAAAAATGCTGGCCTTATTTGTCCCCAAGGACTTCTATTGCGAAAAGTGTACACTACTTCTATATGCTAGTACTAAGCTGAATAGCACAGAAAGCCACACATAGTACCATAAAAGTACCAATGCTGTCCTTATGACCATGTCCCTCTGGACTTCTGTGTACAATCCTGCCCTACAAAGGCAAAGTGGAGTAACTACGCCGACTACGCCAGTATTAGATTGGATAATGTAGTTAGTGCAAATGTAACATAACGAGACATATTTGGACCAGAAGGCTTTGTCACAAGATAAAGGAAGTGTAGTAAGGACCAATTTCAGTATTACACGTAACTCAATTTTATCAAAATAATTTGTTTCTGCACTTTGCCTCTGTAGGGCAGAATTGTATAGCCCTCCTGTTATATAGCCCCTCTGTTTAGTAAAACAATGTCTGAAAACATTTACTTTCTTTCGAGTAATGCAAAATAACACACATGGTACCATAACAGTCAGCAAAGTTGGCCTTATGGCATTGTCCCCATGGGGATTTCTATGGACAACTGTTTACCCCTGTGGAGAATATAAAAGTCCTGTTCTCCTTTGCTGCATGGTGAGAATGAGGGCAGTAATGGGTGTTCAGGGAGCGCGATGTCTTAGCCTCCTGCGACAGGCTCAGGATTTATGGAGGTGCCCTGGGGAGAGCGATGCACAGGTGATTAGGAAGAAGAAGCAGCAGGCGCAGCGCAGCACAGTACAGCACAGAGAACGTACCCCAAAGGGAGACACACATAGATGTGTACGTGCAAAACACACACACATACACACATATGTGTAAACACACACACACACACACACAGACACACGCATTCACGCACGCATGCACGCACGCACGCACACACGCACGTGCACATGCATGCAAGCACAAACACACACACAGGCGTGCACACACGCACACAAAAGCAAACACACACACACACATGCGCACGTGCACGCGCACGCACACACACACACACAAACATACAAATAACAAACATTCCTGTCATTACGTTTGGAAATTGGGGTCCAAAGGTTAAAAAGGGTTA